>NC_052961.1:5415850-5619424 GCF_013358895.1 Oreochromis aureus
TTATGCATTCCTCATCATTAATATTAGCTGGCAGAAAGAGATGATATAGTAAAAATCAAAGAGCTTAAAATCAGACCACAGTTTTACTTTGTTGTGAGCAGAGGTGGAGAGGCTGCAGAGGTCTGTGTTTACATCTCCATCTGGTTGGAGGCTTTTGGTGTAGCGTACACTGAAGACACTCCTGCAGGAGGTGAGCTGCTCTGTCTGTCCTCTCTTCACACAACTGGTTGTCCTGCAGAAGGAGATCAAACCAGCTGATTGATATAAATCAAGCTGTTATGAAGCTCAGGTGTCTCACAATTCCTAAAACTCACCTGTGTGATGTCAGCACGCTCAGATTCCACAGGAGGTCCTGAAAAACATGCAGATCAGAAGATAAACATCAGTCTTTAAGACGTGTTCCACCAAGTAGAACCTGAGGATGAAACTCAGGATCAACGATGATAACTGGCAGTAATCAGTTACTGTTCTCAGTCCTGATGCATGTGCCGCCAATATGAACCACAATAACAGCAAACTAAGAACAGTTCCTCTATATTTTTATTTGATTTTATTAAATATCATTTTGGTTAATTTCACTTTTTCAGAGTTCAGCTTTTAGTTTAGTTTTAGTTAACTCTGATAACCTTGATGGACACACTTTTATCAGGCTGACTGTTACAGGAGAATTAGACTAACTTTGTACAAACTGTGATTATTTTGTTGAGGAAGAATCTCTGAGCCATGCTCTGTTTGGCTTTTCTGTAAATAATCTGATGAAAATGATATTTTCCTACTAAATAAACTGCATCTGTTGACAGACAGAAGCTGATTTCAGGCATTTTTTTTTTTCATTTTTCTTGTCTGACTCCTGTTGTTAGCACATAAATGTGTTTCCACTGTGACATTATGAGTAATTTCCTGCAATGTGTACTGCTAAATGTTTACTATTCAAACTTGTTTAATCAGGTTTAGTCTCCAGGAAATGAATGTGCGTTAGTGTGATGAGCTCTGAAGTGATGAAAACACTGATGTCATGTGTTTCCTGTAGCCTCACCTCTGGGTTTAACGGCTCTCCTCTTCATCAGCAAAGATACTAAAAAGATGCTGATGACAACGACCAGAACCAGCCGCACATAAAGCAGCACATCTGCAAGAGCTTAACAGAGAAGATTTCTTTGACTCACACAGTGTAAACAGTTGTTACAGCAGTGATGGTGTGAACGTGTGTGTGGCTCCTCCTCCTTCTGACTTCAGGTGTTTCCTCTCATAATCGTGGGCGGGACATATAAAGAGGAAGAGGAGGAGGGGAAACTGGGCTGTTGGGCAATTTGAGGCAGTGAGCGCGGTCGTCATCGTGTTACTCCTGTTGAGTACTGAGTTGTTTTTTTTGTGTGCATGAAATTATTGAATGAAGTAGTTACTCAGAAGCATAGAAAGTATTTATAGTTTCACCAAGTTTCCTGTATTAAATATCTGCTGTTGTACTTTCTGGTAAAACTTGAGCAGCTCCTCATTCTGCTTCAAACACTCAGTAACAACTACAGCTCCCACAATGCTTTACTCTGTCTGTGTCTGTTACACTGACACTTGTGAAAAAGCTCTGAAACCAAACAGTGACTAATCACAGTCTGTATCTGTCATCTAGCACAGATCTCATGTAGTGCTGCTCTGAGGAAGTCAGCCATGTTCTCTCTCAGCTGCTGACCTGCTGTGGTGGAAACTTATTTTTAATTCATTTCTACAGTTTTTCTCTTTTACTTCACTAAAAGATCAGAGTGATTCTTCCACAGCTCTTAATGTGTCATTCTTGTGTCGTTCACTCATTAATGGATCTTCACCACATGCAAATCTGCATACATATAAAAATATATAATGTACCTGAACTTCCAGAGGAGGCTGATGAAGGTGTGGAGCTTCCTGAAGTTGAGCTTAAACTCTGTGTTGTTGGTGGTGTGGAGGCTGATGAGAGAAACACTGAAGCTGAAAAAGGTCTCAGAGTCCCGTTTGGTGTTGAAGTGGTTGAAGCTGTGAACAATGAAACCATCAGAGTCATAATAAGACCACTTGAAGCAGTTTATATATCTGCATGTGACTGACGTGGTTATGGGCTGTTTGACAGCAGAACTGATGAAACTTGATGTTTCAGATAAATATAACATCTGTAGGTGATTTGAAAGAAAAGTAGCTGCCTTTGAGACGGGAAACTTCTGTCACACCTTCAAAGACAAACACGACTGTTAGCAGAAACTCACCTGCTGTGACAATCAGCTCGAAATCATCGTTTCCATCTGGCCTCAAAGTTCTGTCCAAAGAGCACCTGTACCATCCTGAGTCAGACTGTTTCAGCTGTGTGATGCTCACATACAGAGTATATGACAGAGTATCTGTTTGTTTATATTTAATGCTGTATCTGCCGTTCTGAGCTGCATCATCAGATGTTTCAACAAGAATGTTTCCATTTTCACATTTTTCCTTACAGAACAGTTTCCTGCTTGCAGAGAAATAAAAGCTGCACCCAAATGTGATGTTTCCTCCTTCCTCTGCTCTGTGGGTGAGAGTTTGTGCTTTGACCAAACCAGTGTTTCCATCCTGAAGTGCTGCTGAAAGGATGAACAATCATTAGTTACAATCTTACTATAGATTAAATGTGACAGGTGATTATTAATTTGAACTGATCACAGAAGTTCAGTTAACTTCATTTTTCTGTTTTTATTTGCAAACAGCAAACTTCCTGTTTTATACACGAACACAAAGCATCTGATGTGGAAGATTCAGAGTTTAAAGATGTGAAAAAGATACAAAAATGAGTTTTGACTTTTATTTATCTTTGATGACATCATCATCATCATCATCGGCTATTTCTATATTTGTATGTGAAATGAGCATTTTAGACGTGCTGCTAAAGATCCAGTCCTCAGTTTGTCACTGCTCACTGTGCTGTTGCTCTTCAGCTCATTAGGAGAAGAAATGAAACACAGAGTGTTGTTTCATCAGCTCTACTATTATAAGTTTTTCTTTCAAAGAAGAGTAGAGGAAAAGTATTTGATTACAGGTTCAGCGTACAATAAAAAGTAGAAATTTGGGGCGATCAAATTGTGGAAACATTTAAATTCCACATGTTTATACAATGTTGCGTGGAGATCAGGGGCAGTACCCCTGGACTGGCAGACCGGGTGGTGGTCCCCATCTTTAAGAAGGGAGACCGGAGGGTGTGTTCCAACTACAGGGGGATCACACTCCTCAGCCTCCTGGGAAAGTCTATGCCAGGGTGCTGGAAAGGAGAGTTCGTCCGTTAGTCGAACCTCGGATACAGGAGGAACAATGCGGTTTTCGTCCTGGTCGCGGAACACTGGACCAGCTCTTTATCCTCTCGAGGATACTTGAGGGTGCATGGGAGTTTGCCCAACCAGTCTACATGTGTTTTGTGGACTTGGAGAAGGCATTCGACCGTGTCCCTCGGGGTGTCCTGTGGGAGGTGTTGCCGGAGTATGGGGTGTCTGGCCCACTGCTACGGGCCATTCGATCCCTATACAACCGTTGCAAGAGTTTGGTTCGCATTGCCGGCAATAAGTCGGACTCGTTCCCGGTGGGTGATGGGCTCCGCCAGGCTGCCCTTTGTCACCGATTCTGTTCATAATTTTTATGGACAGGATTTCTAGGCGCAGCCAAGTGGCGGAGGGCTTTCACTCGGTGGCCTCAGAATCTCATCTCTGCTTTTGCGGATGATGTGGTTCTGATGGCTTCATCGGGTGGGGCCTCCAGCTCGCACTGGAGCAGTTCGCAGCCGAGTGTGAAGCAGCGGGAATGAGGATCAGCACCTCCAAATCTGAGGCCATGGTTCTCAGCCGGAAAAGGGTGGAGTGCCCACTCCGGGTCGGGGATGAGTTCCTGCCCCAAGTGGAGGAGTTCAAGTATCTCGGGGTCTTGTTCGCAGTGATGGGAGAAGGAGCCAGAGATCGACAGGACGGATTGGTGCTGCGGCTGCAGTGATGCGGACGTTGCACCGGTCCGTCGTGGTGAAGAGGGAGCTGAGTGTAAAAGCGAAGCTCTCAATTTACCGGTCGATCTCGCCCCTACCCTCACCTATGGCCACGAGCTGTGGGTAGTGACCGAAAGAACGAGATCGCGGGTACAAGCGGCAGAAATGAGCTTCCTCCGAAGGGTGGCTGGCCTCTCCCTTAGAGATAGGGTGAGAAGTTCGGCCATCCGGGAGGGGCTCAGAGAGAGCCGCTGCTCCTCCACATCGAAAGGAGCCAGTTGAGGTGGTTCGGGCATCTGACAAGGATGCCCCTGGGCGCCTCCTGGGTGAGGTGTTCGGGCATGTCCCACCGGAGGAGGCCCAGGGCAGACCCAGGACGCGCTGGAGAGATTATATCTCTCGGCTGGCCTGGGAACGCCTTGGTGTTCCCCGGATGAGCTGGAGGAGGTGGCTGGGGAGAGGGAGGTCTGGGCTTCTCTGCTTAGGCTGCTGCCCCGCTGACCCGACTTCGGATAAAGCGGATGAGGATGGATGGATGTTTATACATTTCAAACTTTATATATTTATATATCTTAAGGATCTTTCCCATGCTGCTAATAAGCTGCATGTTTGAGTGACTCATTATCAAACTTCGCACTATGTTTAACCACAGAAACCAGTAACTATGAGTGAGAAGAAGTGAGTGGTAAAACTGAGTGGTTACCTACAAATGAAAATAAAATGGAGACAAATAAAACTTAGAACAGAGAAAGTGACAGAAACAAGAAGAGAATTTACTCACTGAGGAAGATGAAGCAGACCAAAGTGTGTTTCATCTCAGAGCTCTGATGGTTTAATGCTGCTTCTCTTCTTCTTCACTTCAAACCAGGAACTTCTTACTTCTCTTAATGATGAGGTCACGCCTTCAAACCACACACACACACACACACACTCCTGCTCTCTCACCAGTCGGGGTGAGCGATGCGATCCTCCTACAAGGCAGATAAATCCCCGCAGTCTGAGTGTGTGTGCAGGTCTGGATCCTGGAGATCACGCTGGAAGGATCCATCTAGTGGAATCACTGGACTCTCTTCATGGAGCTCATGGCTCAGTAAAACAGCTGACAGAGACACGGAGCATCGTTGATCACATGAAACCGGAACTTGTGCGGTTTTAGCGGCTTCTACCGAACATTCATCTGACTGTTAGGGGCCAGCTGTTAAACTTCAACAGCTCTGACTCAAGGACAACTTTGATGGAGCTAAACTGCAGCAGACGAGACAGTTTCTGTCTCTAATCACGACCGTGTCAAGTTACTTGGAACATCGTGACAGTGAACTTCCTGTAAATTTCCAAAATAAAGGCTCCTGTTCCATTTAGCAGGAAGAAGAGCAGATGAAAGTCTTTTTAGAAGAGCAGTATGTATTTTCAAGAGGAAATCAATGGAAATAAAGAATAACTAGTTATTTAAGCCAGCCTGTTTCCAGCATGGTTACAGGGGCGGATATAGAAGGGTGGCATGGGGTGGCAAGTGCCACCCTAAAATCATCCCTTGCCACCCCAAGTGCCACCCCAGTTTTGCATATGACAGTGTTGTTTATTAAAATAAGATAGCATTAACAGTTTGAGTGTAGTTACAGTCAACAGTGAATATAAATGCTAAAACTGAATATATTGCTTAGTGTCCCCCCCCTCCACCATTAACAAATGGTTCAGCCCATAGCAGGACCGGCTTTTTTCTTGTTTTCAGTAGCAAGCATGCTTCTGATTGTGCCAGAGCACATTTTGAACAACACCATGGGAATTTCGGATTTTACACAGGTGGTTGGATGTTACACTCTGGAAATGGAAGCAAGGTGAGTGTTATTAACCATCTGTGGTCCACAGACAAGCTGCACCTCCAAATCACATGACTGATGTAAGCTGACATAACAACAAGCTGCAGCCACCCTGAGTCTCTATTTCAGCCCACATTGAAAGTTCGGACTTCAAAGTTTTTACATTTTAATTACAGGCCAGTAAATCCAGAGTTGTGATAATATATATAAGCCACGCAGCGTTTTTGTGTGTGGGATTTTAAGCGTTTTCAGCGAAAACAGTAAAGAAAGGGGAAAAAAGCCACCTCTTTCCTATCGGTGGAAAAATGCACCATGTCGACCAAAAAAAAAAAAAAAAAGTCAAACGTGGGATTTGGTTGTTTAGGAAGAGGAAAAAGTTTTGGAAGTGACGGTAACGGCAGCGAGACAGAGCGAGCGAGTGAGAGAGTTTTTAGATGTGGGAGATTTGTGACATTTAGTGTGGAGTGTATACTTAGTGTGTTGTGTTGTCTTGTGTAGTTGTTCTGTTGTGTAGTCGTTTTGTTTTGTGTGTCAGTGAGGGCACTAATGAATGTCACTAAGGCACATTTGCAATGTAAACACGGTCACTAAGTAGAAAACCAGCGGAGTGATACACCTCCTGCTGTCAGGACGGCAGGTTTATCCCTGTGCTGCTCTCTTCTGTCTTTTGGTGGACAAACTTTTTTTTTTTACTGGCACACATCATTTGTGGGACATCTTATTGCGACACCTGATTGTTCTCTCATTTTAGTTTTAGTAATATTTTTAAATGGTTGTGCAAAATGAAAAAAAAAAAAACGGCAGGTGTATTGGCTGCATTTTTAGATAAATAGTTGTTTATGTTTACAAAATGTACATTTTATATTTGCATTTCAAGTTATAAAAATTTACTCAACATGTCTGTTTTTTTTTTTTTACAGTAAAAAATACTACTAGGATTTTAAGTTCTTTGTGTGATTTCAGATCAGTAATACTAATACAGTATGTCAGTGAAAAAAACAACTAAATTCAGTTGAGCTGAAAAGATGCCAAACAAGGCAAGGGGAAAAATAAAATGAAACAATCTGAGGGTGAAATACAAACGTAAACTCTAAAGGAGTCAAAAATGGCCGGTTGTATTTCAGACCTCAGTGGGTTAATTCAACAAATCATGAAAAATTAGGTTTAAATTTTTGTTCATGACAGTGCAGATTTCTGACATTTTGTGTAATTTAAGCGTAACAATGTGATTGTTTTCTAACAAAAACAGTGTGAAACTGAAGTTAGACTTGTGTTTGTAAATGAACCACCCCCATGTTGTGTAGCTATCTGGGTTTTATACTTATTGAGCTACATATTTATTTATTATACAGGCTATACAGTACATAACATCAAAACTCACATGTTTTATGTAACTAAAGTGTTTAATTATGTGGGCTACAGGCAATAATTAAGTTATAGACTATATTTATATGAAAACGTGTATACTTACTGCATTTGAATCATTTTAACCATATGTAACCACCTGCATATGTGTTTGGGGGGGAGGCTTTGATTTTGCCACCCCATTTGATTTCTTTGCCACCCTCATGCCACCCTAAGAAAATTTCTCTAGATCCGCCCCTGCATGGTTATAATCTCACGGTTTGCCAGGGCAAGCCGTGGGGATGTGGAGGAAAATACGACCCAAAACGCAGGACTCTTCACTGCAAACGGTGCGTTTATTTAAAGTGCGATAAATGATTCCCGTGTCGTGTCTTCCCCGAAAAGCCCGTGTCTTTGTGCTCTCTGCTCCCGTGTCTCAGCACTCCCCATGCTGGCTGCTGTCTGGCGCTCCACACTTCTCCTGGGGAAACAATAGAAGCAGCCGTCAAGACACCATACAACTGCGGGCATACACACACTAACTTTACTGAGCTTGAAGACTAACGTGGAGTCTCACGCAATAATCCCGCGTTGGAGGGAGCACCATCACTCTCTTAAATAGCTCCCCCATAATACAATGGCTGTCAGTCCTGCAGATCAAACAGAACACTACAATCCTCCTAATTAATTTTTTCTACATCTGATCTTTAAAAAGTTGTTTTAAAGTTATTTCTGGAACTTTTCTAAAAACCAACATAAAAGTTCTTCACCTACATTTGCTTAATTAAATGTAGAAAAGCAAAAAAAAAATGTAAATTTTTGCTTTTAAAGTCTTAAATGCCCTGACTCCTATTTACCTGTCAGACCTTCTACACCCATACACTCCACAAAAGTCTCTCAGATCAACTGACCAGTCACTCCTTGCTGTCCCCATTTCGAGACTGAAACACTGGGGGGGACCGAGCTTTTCGTTGTTATTCCAATTTATGGAATAAGTTGCCCCAACACTTGAAAATTTTTTAATCTCTTTTAAAAACACATTTTCTCCAAGGCGTTTTAGGAGTCAGCTTGTAGTAAGTTTTAGTTCGCTTTTGGCCGCTCTCAATCTTTTTTACTTTATTTTATTTATTCCATAAATAAAATACTCATGTTGTATTTTACTAATGTTTTAATATTTAATATTTACTGATTTTATTTTTTGTATTTTTTATCTTTCTTCACTTATGTACTTATTTTATTGTTATTTAGCTTTCTTTGTCTGTTTAATGTATGGTTTTTAAACTTTTATCTCTGTTTTTTATTGGAAAAGATTTTGGTCAACCATGTTGTTCTTAAAGTGCTCTACAAATAAAGTTGGATTGGATTAATTAACCAGATATTTATAGAAACAGTGACAAACAGATGAAACGTCCATCATGACATGCTTTTGAAATTAAAACTGAGCAGCAACAAAGGCAGAGTCGGGGATGGGAGACTGTCTGTGATCACAGGAACACAAAGAAACAGTTTGTTTTAATGGAAGGTTTTATTGCTTCAAGATATTAATTCACCCAAAATATTTGATCATAAGCAAATATTAAGCTTTTGTCGACACAATAAAAGAGCAGAACTGATAAACCCAGAATAATTATAAACAATCATGACCACAGGCAAGGGCGTAGATTTGGTTTTGGTGTTGGTGGGGACGGATGATTCAACCACTGAACCCCGCCCTGTTTCTTTCTTTTCCCTTTTTGTCTTTGCTTCTTGATTAAAAAAAGGAGAAATATACTTGCCTACCTACATATGCTATTCTACATGCTTTTAAACCATTTAAAATTACAATTCATAGTTTTATATGTGAATTATATAATGTTAAATTACTTAAGTTTAAGACTTTAGTTTATTTGAGCCATATTCCATATAAATCAGGTATCATACAAAAATAAAAATACAGTCATGACAATAAAAGAATATGACTTTAAGGACTTAACAACATTACTTCAGTTATAGTACACCAACATCTCTGATACATTAGCACTAAGGGAACACTGAATGACCTGCTGGGTTTTGTCCATAAAACTACTCATCTAAGATTACCACAAAAGATCTCTCAGCAAAATTATACAACATTTTAAACACACTGTTGCCCCGATCAAATCAGTGAGCTGGGATGTTTTATTCTAAACATGAACTACTGTTACAGCGACAGACATGGACTACTGGTGTCCCACACAACAACTCAATGTCCACTATGTGAAGGAGCCAAACACATGCCTTCTCCTCTCGTTAGCTGAGATAAACTGCTGGCATATTGGTTTTACATCTATACTGTCCAGTCTCTCCTGGTGGACATACAGCAGCATTGTTTAATCTCATTTGAGTCATTGTTGACCTTAGCCATGTTTTTAGTCTTCTGAGAGCACTGAAGCTTCTTTCAGCCTCAATACATGCGTTTTATCCTCAGATTAAAATTATTATTCTGTGCTTGATGTGCCTCACCTTTGGCCCTGGCTCTTCCCCTCTGAGTGTACTAGGACATATTGCCACCTGATAAAACAACACATTGATTCGTGCCATAGAAAAAGTGAGACATGTCAATTCACATTCTTTGTCAAATATACACTAATGAATCAGTTTACATCAGCAGCCTAACAACTGTCATGATAATAAATACTAGTTAATCTATAGCACCAAATCATCAGTCAGTTACCTGTGACCTCGCCTCTTCACCTCTGTCTGAGCTACAACATGGCAGAGCTGCCTCTGTCAGCTGATAAATAACAGTGAGACATTCCAAATACATGCAGTCACACATGTGCAGGGCTCGCAAAATCGCTAGCCCGACATCCCGGGGCTAGCGATTTTTCCTGTCGGGCTACCAAAATCTATCTCAGCCCTGCCCGTCGGGCTATCATAGGAAGGAAAAATATGTGTCAATGCTTTTGCATTTTCTTTCGCAAATGTAGCTGAGTAATTATGTCATTGGCATCGATGAGCCTCTGTCAATATGTGACATATTGAAATCGCGTTTGAATTTGTGCTTCTTTTTGGCTTCACTTTCACTTTGCGATCGCGCGAACGGTGTATAGAGAGCGGCAGCACTGATTGGTGAGTGACGATTAATTGCGCACCAATTCCTCTGACATCGTCTTATCACTCATTAGCTTACTATTCAAACGTGACAAGTGAAATCTCCCACAGCAAGCTTAAACATGTGAGAGGTTGATTGCGCAGAGAATCGCTGACCGTTATGTAAGTACATGTATAAAAGCAGCAGGATTTACACCGGTATTTTAGTTCTGCTGAGCCAAATAAGACAGGTCAGGGTGAAGAAGGGGCAGCCAATGAAAAGCCTACCACAAAACGGAAAAGTTATGACAAATCAGACTATGAGGCAAAAAGAAAGCTCAGCTTTATGGTTTCATGGACAAAAGAATTTATGTGGCTGGAATATGACGAGCTAAATAACATCATGTTCTGCCAGGTGTGTCGTGAGTTTCATTTCATTTGAGTCGACAAGCGCCTTTGCAACTGGGACCAGTAATTTTAAGAAAGACCCCATCAGAACCCATGAGAAACGCAAGAAATGCATTATTGCTCAGTCTGCAATATCTTTCCCAGAACAAACAGCAATTGCAAAAAACATACTAAAAATAAACCAAGCACAAGCAGAAGTCCTGAAAAATCTTTCAAAAGCGTACTATGTTGCAAAGAGTGAACCACCATTGGCCAAATTTAGCAGTCTTTGCAAACTTCAAAAAGCAAATGGCCTCGATCTTGGTTCCACTCATCCCTTACCCTTGACTTCAGTGGAAATTTCAGATTCAGGATCTGATACAGACTGATTCATGTTCTACACAGTTCTTACAAGTTCATAGAAATTTCTGTTCAATTAGAAACAAGTATTTGAGTTGATGGTTGTAATTTTTATACAGTTGTTATGATTTGTATTTTAACAACTTTCTGATTCATTTTGTTTCGTTACAATATTATACTTTAATGTATAATATTGTAACGGAAACAAAACATTAAAAATTGCTCTCTTTTTTATTCGGGCTACTTAAATTTATTTTGGGCTACCAAAAACTGAAGAGTGCCTGCCCGAAGGGCCAGGGGCGGATATAGAAGGGTGGCATGGGGTGGCAAGTGCCACCCTAAAATCATCCCTTGCCACCCCAAGTGCCACCCCAGTTTTGCTTATGACAGTGTTGTTTATTAAAATAAGATAGCATTAACAGTTTGAGCGTAGTTACAGTCAACAGTGAATATAAATGCTAAAACTGAATATATTGCTTAGTGTCCCCCCCCTCCACCATTAACAAATGGTTCAGCCCATAGCAGGACCGGCTTTTTTCTTGTTTTCAGTAGCAAGCAGAGCACATTTTGAACAACACCATGGGAATTTCGGATTTTACACAGGTGGTTGGATGTTACACTCTGGAAATGGAAGCAAGGTGAGTGTTATTAACCATCTGTGGTCCACAGACAAGCTGCACCTCCAAATCACATGACTGATGTAAGCTGACATAACAACAAGCTGCAGCCACCCTGAGTCTCTATTTCAGCCCACATTGAAAGTTCGGACTTCAAAGTTTTTACATTTTAATTACAGGCCAGTAAATCCAGAGTTGTGATAATATATATAAGCCACGCGTTTTTGTGTGTGGGGATTTTAAGCGTTTTCAGCGCGAAAACAGTAAAGAAAGGGGAAAAAAAGCCACCTCTTTCCTATCGGTGGAAAAATGCACCATGTCGACCAAAAAAAAAAAAAAAAAAAGTCAACACGTGGGATTTGGTTGTTTAGGAAGAGGAAAAAGTTTTGGAAGTGACGGTAACGGCAGCGAGACAGAGCGAGCGAGTGAGAGAGTTTTTAGATGTGGGAGATTTGTGACATTTAGTGTGGAGTGTATACTTAGTGTGTTGTGTTGTCTTGTGTAGTTGTTCTGTTGTGTAGTCGTTTTGTTTTGTGTGTCAGTGAGGGCACTAATGAATGTCACTAAGGCACATTTGCAATGTAAACACGGTCACTAAGTAGAAAACCAGCGGAGTGATACACCTCCTGCTGTCAGGACGGCAGGTTTATCCTGTGCTGCTCTCTTCTGTCTTTTTGGTGGACAAACTTTTTTTTTTTACTGGCACACATCATTTGTGGGACATCTTATTACGACACCTGATTGTTCTCTCATTTTAGTTTTAGTAATATTTTTAAATGGTTGTGCAAAATGAAAAAAAAAAAACGGCAGGTGTATTGGCTGCATTTTTAGATAAATAGTTGTTTATGTTTACAAAATGTACATTTTATATTTGCATTTCAAGTTATAAAATTTACTCAACATGTCTGTGTTTTTTTTTTTTACAGTAAAAATACTACTAGGATTTTAAGTTCTTTGTGTGATTTCAGATCAGTAATACTAATACAGTATGTCAGTGAAAAAACAACTAAATTCAGTTGAGCTGAAAAGATGCCAAACAAGGCAAGGGGGAAAAATAAAATGAAACAATCTGAGGGTGAAATACAAACGTAAACTCTAAAGGAGTCAAAAATGGCCGGTTGTATTTCAGACCTCAGTGGGTTAATTCAACAAATCATGAAAAATTAGGTTTAAATTTTTGTTCATGACAGTGCAGATTTCTGACATTTTGTGTAATTTAAGCTGTAACAATGTGATTGTTTTCTAACAAAAAACAGTGTGAAACTGAAGTTAGACTTGTGTTTGTAAATGAACCGCCCCATGTTGTGTAGCTATCTGGGTTTTATACTTATTGAGCTACATATTTATTTATTATACAGGCTATACAGTACATAACATCAAAACTCACATGTTTTATGTAACTAAAGTGTTTAATTATGTGGGCTACAGGCAATAATTAAGTTATAGACTATATTTATATGAAAAACGTGTATACTTACTGCATTTGAATCATTTTAACCATATGTAACCACCTGCATATGTGTTTGGGGGGGGGAGGCTTTGATTTTGCCACCCCATTTGATTTCTTTGCCACCCTCATGCCACCCTAAGAAAATTTCTCTAGATCCGCCCCTGCGAAGGGCTACCAGAGATTTTGAAATTTTGCGAGCCCTGATGTGCTTCAAATACAGTCATGAACCACCAAGTCAACATCCAATTTCACCTGTGATCTTGTATCACCATTTCTCTCTGAGCTTTGTGTTGGTTCTTCTGTCACCTGACAAATAGGACATACATGACAATAAGAATAAAATGTGTAGCTGCTTCAGTGTTTCTGTCAATGTGTGCAGATCTTGACTCATCAGTAATGTTTGTAGGGTGAGTGCATTTTTAAAACAATTTGTGCAGACTGCACTACAAGGTGGAATAATTGCAAAATCATGACTAACTCATGATATTTTGTCTCAAAAATTAACCCTATGAATATGTCAGTACCATTAGGATGAAATTATTGAGTCACCAACATTTTAACGTTAGACATATAATTTTAACAGCCTTTTAGTTTCAATCTAAATTAGAAATGCTACTCTGGGAGACTGAGATAACTAACAGTGCTGCCTGTTGTGCAGTTAGTTTCCAAAACACGTTATTCATGGTTACATACAGACCAAAGCCTAGCATAGCCTGTGACGTTATTATGACGGAAACATTTTATGAGTAAGTGACTTACAGGTTTCTTTGAAAAATACTTTCTTATAACCAGGTTCTTCCTTTTTGCTGCCATCCTCCTCTCCTCCTTGCAGCGCAGGCTTGCTGCTGCTAAAACTAAACAGAGCTCCCTGAAAGGCACAGCCAATCACATTGGCCATATTTGTCACATGACGTAGGACTCCAGTAGAGAACGTAACTCTTTCTGCACCGCTGGGTGAATGAGACGTTGACAGATCGTGTTTTTCTTTCTATCGGGTTTGTTTTTCTTTACTCGAAGAGATCAAATTATTGGTGGGGACATGTCCCGCCAAATCTACGCCCTTGACCACAGGCCTATCCCAGCTCTCACTGACATTCAGACCTTCATCCAGTCTCTTCTGACACTTGAGCTGTGAAGGGAAACATTTACCAAGTGTTTATCTTCACTTTATTGTTTTTACATTAGAAATTATTTCCATGTTAAATTCCTTGTGTCTGATTTGACAACACAGACAGGTGACACAGCAGTGTAGCTGAGGTCCAGTGGTTTAGTTTAAATACACATCATCATAAATAGTTGAGCACATGCAAAGTCAGCCACCTGGAGCCTTTTTGATGACAGCATTTAAGGACCTCCCTCCAAGAACAGCCTACCTGCTGGCTGATCTAATAACTCTCCATACTCCCTCCTATATGCATCATTTTGTGCAGCTCTTTCACTGAATCTGTTCTCCAGAATCACAATAGCAAGAATAGTTTTTCAAACTGGGAAATATTCCAGTTTGAGAAAATGAAAAACAGAATCAATTATATGTTAAACTAAATTATAAGTAGCTGCAATAAAAAAGCTTTAAACTGAGGCTAATTGTTTGTCTGTAGGTGATAAATGTCATAAACTGTTTTATGAACTGTGTTCATCTGTTAGTCGCTGAGGTTCCATCAACAGCATCACTGCTGATGTTTTTCAGCAGCAGAGGAGATCTGTGGTGTGGTTGGCAGGGCTGGCATGTGCCTGAAGTCTGGAGGAGACGACACCAGCTGCATCCCCACTGGGGGGCGCTGTTGGTGGTGGGAATATGGGAAATCCACTTCAGTGTAATCATCTCCATTCATGTCATCGTTAGTCTGAAAGAAAAGTGACGTCAAACGTCAGAATCTAAATTAAATGATAACGTTGCCTTTAGTGTGTTGATGAAATGAAAAAATAATAATGAAAATATCTAAAACACTAATGCAAAACAAATCAAGTGTAGCATAAATGATAATAATAATAATAATAATAATAATAATCTCTAAAAATAATACTTAATAACAAATGAAAGATTTTATTATTGGACTGTTTTTAACTATCTGTACCTAATAAACTGGTACCAGAGAGTCCACATTGACTTTGTGCATTCCTCATCATTAATATTAGCTGGCAGAAAGAGATGATATAGTAAAAATCACAGAGCTTAAAATCAGACCACAGTTTTACTTTGTCGTGAGGAGAGGTGGAGAGGCTGCAGAGGTCTGTGTTTTCATCTCCATCTGGTTGGAGGCTTTTGGTGTAGCGTACACTGAAGACACTCCTGCAGGAGGTGAGCTGCTCTGTCTGTCGTCCTCTCTGATCTCTTCACACAACTGGTTGTCCTGCAGAAGGAGATCAAACCAGCTGACTGATACAAATCAAGCTGTGATGAAGCTCAGGTGTCTCACAATTCCCAAAACTCACCTGTGTGATGTCAGCACGCTCAGATTCCACAGGAGGTCCTGAAAAACATGCAGATCAGAAGATAAACATCAGTCTTTAAGACGTGTTCCACCAAGTAGAACCTGAGGATGAAACTCAGGATCAACGATGATAACTGGCAGTAATCAGTTACTGTTCTTAGTCCTGATGCATGTGCCGCCAATATGAACCACAATAACAGCAAACTAAGAACAGTTCCTCTATATTTTTATTTGATTTGATCAACTATCATTTTAGTTAATTTCACTTTTGCAAGGTTCACTAGTTTCAGCTTTTAGTTTAGTTTTAGTTAACTAATAACCTTGATGGACACACTTTTATCAGACTAACTGTTACAGGAGAATTAGACTAACTTTGTACAAACTGTGATTATTTTGTTGAGGAAGAATCTCTGAGCCATGCTCTGTTTGGCTTTTCTGTAAATAATCTGATGAAAATGATATTTTCCTACTAAATAAACTGCATCTGTTGACAGACAGAAGCTGATTTCAGGCATTTTCTTTGCATTTTTCTTGTCTGACTCCTGTTGTTAGCACATAAATCTGTTTCCACTGTGACATTATGAGTAATTTCCTACAATGTGTACTGCTAAATTTTCACTATTAAAACTTGTTTACTGAGGTTTAGTCTCCAGGAAATGAATGTGCATTAGTGTGATGAGCTCTGAAGTGATGAAAACACTGATGTCATGTGTTTCCTGTAGCCTCACCTCTGGGTTTAATGGCTCTCCTCTTCATCAGCAAAGATGCTAAAAAGATGCTGATGACAACGACCAGAACCAGCCGCACATAAAGCAGCACATCTGCAAGAGCTTAACAGAGAAGATTTCTTTGACTCACACAGTGTAAACAGTTGTTACAGCAGTGATGGTGTAACAACTGACCGCAGGTGTTTCCTCTCATAATCGTGGGCGGGACATATAAAGAGGAAGAGGAGGAGAACAAACTGGGCTGTTGTGCGATTTGAGGCAGTGTGTGCGGTCGTCATCGTGTAACTCCTGTTGAGTACTGAGTTGTTTTTTTGTGTGCATGAAATTATTGAATGAAGTAGTTACTCAGAAGCATAGAAAGTATTTATAGTTTCACCAAGTTTTCTGTATTAAGTACCTGCTGTTGTACTTTCTGGTAAAACTTGAGCAGCTCCTCATTCTGCTTCAAACAGTAACAACTACAGCTCCCACAATGCTTTCCTCTGTCTGTGTCTGTTACACTGACACTTGTGAAAAAGCTCTGAAACCAAACAGTGACTAATCACAGTCTATATCTGTCATCTAGCACAGATCTCATGTAGTGCTGCTCTGAGGAAGTCAGCCATGTTCTCTCTCAGCTGCTGACCTGCTGTGGTGGAAACTTATTTTTCATTCATTTCTACAGTTTTTCTCTTTTACTTCACTAAAAGATCAGAGTGATTCTTCCACAGCTCTTAATGTGTCATTCTTGTGTAGTTCACTCATTAATGGATCTTCAACACATGTAAATCTGCATACATATAAAAATATATAATGTACCTGAACTTCCAGAGGAGGCTGATGAAGGTGTGGAGCTTCCTGAAGCTGAGCTTAAACTCTGTGTTGTTGGTGGTTTGGAGGCTGATGAGAGAAACACTGAAGCTGAAAAAGGTCTCAGAGTCCCGTTTGGTGTTGAAGTGGTTGAAGCTGTGAACAATGAAACCATCAGAGTCATAATAAGACCACTTGAAGCAGTTTATATATCTGCATGTGACTGACGTGGTTATGGGCTGTTTGACAGCAGAACTGATGAAACTTGATGTTTCAGATAAATATAACATCTGTAGGTGATTTGAAAGAAAAGTAGCTGCCTTTGAGACGGGAAACTTCTGTCACACCTTCAAAGACAAACACGACTGTTAGCAGAAACTCACCTGCTGTGACAATCAGCTCGAAATCATGGTTTGGATCAGGCCTCAAAGCAATGTCCAAAGAGCACCTGTACCGTCCTGAGTCAGACTGTTTCAGCTGTGTGATGCTCACATACAGAGTAGGATATGAGGTAATATATGTTTTTACATATTTAATGCTGTATCTGCCGTTCTGAGCTGCATCATCAGATGTTTCAACAAGAATGTTTCCATTTTCACATTTTTCCTTACAGAACAGTTTCCTGCTTCCAGAGAAATAAAAGTTGCATTTAACTGTGATGTTTCCTCCTTCCTTTTCTGTACGAGGAGTTTGTGCTTTGACCAAACCAGTGTTTCCATCCTGAAGTGCTGCTGAAAGGATGAACAATCATTAGTTACAATCTTACTATAGATTAAATGTGACAGGTGATTATTAATTTGAACTGATCACAGAAGTTCAGTTAACTTCATTTTTCTGTTTTTATTTGCAAACAGCAAACTTCCTGTTTTATACACGAACACAAAGCATCTGATGTGGAAGATTCAGAGTTTAGGTTGTAAAAAAGATACAAAAATGAGTTTTGACTTTTATTTATCTTAGATGACATCATCATCATCATCGGCTATTTCTATATTTGTATGTGAAATGAGCATTTTAGACGTGCTGCTAAAGATCCAGTCCTCAGGTTGTCACCGCTCACTGTGCTGTTGCTCTTCAGCTCATTAGGAGAAGAAATGAAACAGTCTGGTTTCATCAGCTCTACTATTATAAGTTTTTCTTTCAAAGAAGAGTAGAGGAAAAGTATTTGATTACAGGTTCAATGTCCAATAAAAAGTAGAAATTTGGGGCGATCAAATTGTGGAAACATTTAAATTCCACATGTTTATTCATTTCAAACTTTATATATTTATATATCTTAAGGATCTTTCTCATGCTGCTAATAAGCTGCATGTTTGAGTGACTCATTATCAAACTTCGCACTATGTTTAACCACAGAAACCAGTAACTATGAGAGAGAACAAACAAATGAAGAAGTGAACTATAAAACTGAGTGATTACCTACAAATGAAAATAAAATGGAGACAAATAAAACTTAGAACAGAGAAAGTGACAGAAACAAGAAGAGAATTTACTCACTGAGGAAGATGAAGCAGACCAAAGTGTGTTTCATCTCAGAGCTCTGATGGTTTAATGCTGCTTCTCTTCTTCTTCACTTCAAACCAGGAACTTCTTACTTCTCTTAATGATGAGGTCACGCCTTCAAACCACACACACACACACACACACACACACTCCTGCTCTCTCACCAGTCGGGGTGAGCGATGCGATCCTACTACAAGGCAGATAAATCCCCGCAGTCTGAGTGTGTGTGCAGGTCTGGATCCTGGAGATCACGCTGGAAGGATCCATCTAGTGGAATCACTGGACTCTCTTCATGGAGCTCATGGCTCAGTAAAACGGCTGACAGAGACACGGAGCATCGTTAATCACATGAAACCGGAACTTGTGCGATTTTAGCGGCTTCTACCGATCATTCATCTGACTGTTAGGGGCCAGCTGATAAACTTCAACAGCTCTGACTCAAGGACAACTTTGATGGAGCTAAACTTCAGCAGACGACACCGTTTCTGTCTCTAATCACGACCGTGTCAAGTTACTTGGAACATCGTGACACAGAACTTCCTGTAAATTTCCAAAATAAAGGCTCCTGTTCGATTTAGCAGGAAGTGCAGCAGATATAAAATCTTTTTAGAAGACCAGTATGTATATTTAAATGGAAATAAATTGCAATGAAGAATAACTAGTCATTTAAGCCAGTCTGTTTCCAGCATGGTTATAAGAGGTCTTAGTTATATTATAATGGCTGTCAGTCCTACAGATCAAACAGAAAACTACAATCCTACTAAAGACTATTTTCTACATCTGATCTTCAAAAAGTTGTTTTAAAGTTATTCTTGAACTTTCCTAAAAATCAACATAAAAGTTCTTCACCTACATTTGTTTTATTAAATGTAGAAAAGCAAAAAAGTTATTGTTTGCTTTTAAAGTCTTAAATGGCCTGGCTCCTATTGACCTGTCAGACCTTCTATACACTCCACAAAGGTCTCTCAGATCAACTGACCAGTCACTCCTTGCTGTCCCCATGTCGAGACTGAAACACTGGGGGGACCGAGCTTTAGCTTTTGTGGCCCCCAATTTATGGAATAAGCTGCCCCTCCATATTAGGCTGGCCCCAAGACTTGAAATATTTACATTTCTTTTAAAAATGTACCTTTTCTCCAAGGTGTTTTAGGAGTCAGCATGTAGTAAGTTTTAGTTCGCTTTTGCCTGCTCTCAATCTTTTTTACTTTGTTAATTTTATTTATTGTATAAATAAAATACTCATGTTGTATTTTAATCATTTGAATATTGACTGATGTTTTCATTTATGTATTTATTTTATTGTTATTTAACTTTCTTTGTCTGTTTAATGTATGGTTTTTAAACTTTTATCTCTGTTTCTTATTGGAAAGCACTTTTGTCAACCATGTTGTTTTTAAAATCCTCTATAAATAAAGTTGGATTGGATTAATTAATCAGACATTTGTAGAAACAGTGACAAACAGATGAAAAGTCCATCATGACGTTGTGACAAAGTGGATGAGCAGTTGCAATGGTCTCCATTTGTCCCTTAAGTGTTTACTTTTTTTTTTTTTTTTTTTTTTGCACATTGTACACATTATTCTGTTTCTATTTATTTGCTATGATTTGCTATTTGTCAAGTAACATTGCTTCACTCACTATCCCGGGTTTGTCATAAACTGTTTTAGTCGCTGAGGTTCCATCAACAGCATCACTGCTGATGTTTTTCAGCAGCAGAGGAGATCTGTGGTGTGGTTGGCAGGGCTGGCATGTGCCTGAAGCCTGGAGGAGACGACATCAGCTGTGTCACCACTGGGGGGCGCTGTTGGTGGTGGGAATATGGGAAATCCACTTCAGCATAATCAACTCCATTCATGTCATCGTTAGTCTGACATCAAACTTCAGACTCTAAATTAAATGATAAAGTTCCCCTCAGGGTGTTGATGAAGCAGAAATGAACAAAATAATGAAAATATCCAAAACACTAAAGCAAAACAAATCAACTGTACCACAAATAACAATAATCATCGTCTCTAAAAATAATACTTAATAACAAATGAAAGATTTTATTATTGGACTGTTTTTATCTAGCTGTACCTAATAAACTGGGACCAGAGAGTCCACATTGACTTTATGCATTCCTCATCATTAATATTAGCTGGCAGAAAGAGATGATATAGTAAAAATCAAAGAGCTTAAAATCAGACCACAGTTTTACTTTGTTGTGAGCAGAGGTGGAGAGGCTGCAGAGGTCTATGTTTACATCTCCATCTGGTTGGAGGCTTTTTGGTGTAGCGTACACTGAAGACACTCCTGCAGGAGGTGAGCTGCTCTGTCTGTCCTCCTCTCTGATCTCTTCACACAACTGGTTGTCCTGCAGAAGGAGATCAAACCAGCTGATTGATACAAATCAAGCTGTGATGAAGCTCAGGTGTCTCACAATTCCTAAAACTCACCTGTGTGATGTCAGCACGCTCAGATTCCACAGGAGGTCCTGAAAAACATGCAGATCAGAAGATAAACATCAGTCTTTAAGACGTGTTCCACCAAGTAGAACCTGAGGAAGTAAACTCAGGATCAACGATGATAGCTGGCAGTAATCAGTTACTGTTCTTAGTCCTGATGCATGTGCCGCCAATATGAACCACAATAACAGCAAACTAAGAACAGTTCCTCTATATTTTTATTTGATTTGATCAACTATCATTTTAGTTAATTTCACTTTTGCAAAGTTCACTAGTTTCAGCTTTTAGTTTAGTTTTAGTTAACTCTAATAATCTCGATGGACACACTTTTATCAGGCTGACTGTTACAGGAGAATTAGACTAACTTTGTACAAACTGTGATTATTTTGTTGAGGAAGAATCTCTGAGCCATGCTCTGTTTGGCTTTTCTGTAAATAATCTGATGAAAATGATATTTTCCTACTAAATAAACTGCATCTGTTGACAGACAGAAGCTGATTTCAGGCATTTTCTTTGCATTTCTCTTGTCTGACTCCTGTTGTTAGCACATAAATCTGTTTCCACTGTGACATTATGAGTAATTTCCTACAATGTGTACTGCTAAATTTTCACTATTAAAACTTGTTTACTGAGGTTTAGTCTCCAGGAAATGAATGTGCATTAGTGTGATGAGCTCTGAAGTGATGAAAACACTGATGTCATGTGTTTCCTGTAGCCTCACCTCTGGGTTTAACGGCTCTCCTCTTCATCAGCAAAGATGCTAAAAAGATGCTGATGACAACGACCAGAACCAGCCGCACATAAAGCAGCACATCTGCAAGAGCTTAACAGAGAAGATTTCTTTGACTCACACAGTGTAAACAGTTGTTACAGCAGTGATGGTGTGAACGTGTGTGGTCTAATCTCTCTCTCTCCTCCTTCTTCTTCTTCTGTATAGGGTTTATTGGTGGTTGACAAACAGCAAAATGGTGCATAACAGCCACCAACTGATGTGGAGTGTGGACCGAAATGACAAAAATAATTAATTAATTAATTAATTAATTAATTAATTAATTAAATAAATAATTCAAATCCTCCTGAACAAATGGGTCTACCTTAAAAACCAAAATACAGCCTGATAACTTTCACTTACAGAGTTCCTGCAAAATAAATCAATCAAGTCCAACTCCACTTTCATATCGTCCAGCTTTTTGATCAGTTGTCTCCTTTCCATATCATACTTCTGACAATGCAATAAAACATGTTCTATTGTTTCCTGTTCCCTACTGCAGTCACACTCCCCTGTACAGTGTTTTCCTATTAAAAATAATGTGCTATTCAAGCCAGTGTGTCCGAATCTAAGTTGAGATATAACAGTCTCGTCTCTCCTGTTTTGTCCTGTACTTCTCATCTCCCCCACTTTCCTTTGGATTTTGTAAAACCATGGCCCTTTCCTCTCTTCCTCCCATTGCTTTTGCCACCTTTCCTTCATTTTGTATCGTATTCTACTCTTGAGCTCCGTCCTACTCACGCTAATATCCATATCTACCATCGGTCTCCTTGTTGCGTCCTTTGCTGTCCATCTGCCATTTCATTTCCTTTAACTCCATGATGCGCTGGTACCCATAAGATTGTGACCACAAGCCCCATTATAATAATTCTGAATAATGTTTGCTGGATCTCTATCACAATGTCAGGTCTGCAGTCTGAGTGACTGTTTTGCAGACTGGCCAGTGATGAGCTGGAGTCTGTATCACTGTATCACAGATCTTAGTGGTTTTGTTTCTTCAATCCACTGGACTGCTAACAATATTGAAACCATTTCTCTTGTGTACACTGATAAACCGTCACTGATCCTTTTCCCCACCTTGATATTAAATTGAGGAACAATAAATGCTATCCCACTTTGGTTGGCTGTATTCTTTGATGCATCTGTGCAGATTTTTACATAACTATAATACTGATTAATATATTCCTGTGCTGTATGTGAATTTAAGATAAAACCCCCTCCTTGTTCTTTTTGTTTAACAATGTGAAATCTACTGCATCAGGGAGCATCCATGGTGGTATTGTAGGCAACGGTACTGTTAGACTTATGTTTATCTTGTCCAGATTAAGTTCAGCTGCTTTCTGTCCCACTGTCCACCCAAAGCTCTTCAATTCACGTTTCTCTTTTTCCCAGCATGGTTGGAAAACAGTTTTCATCGGATGATCTTGACCATGTCCTTGTAAACTTGCCCAGTAATTCAATGTCAGTTGCTCTCTTCTTATTTGTAATGGCATTTCCCCCATTTCTACCTGTACAGCTGCTGCAGATGTTGTTTTGAATGCACCTGAGCAAAGTCTTAACGCTTGATATTGGATACTATCTAACTTACGAAGACTTGTTCCGGCAGCAGAATTATATACTATACACCCATAATCCAATACTGACCTAATCAACCCAGTATATATAGCTTTTAAAGATTTCCTATCAGCCCCCCAGTCAGTTCCCACTAAGCACCTCATTACATTCAACACTTTCTTGCATTTGTCTATTATTTTCTGAATATGTATAGTCCATGTCACCCTTTCATCAAACCTTTCCAATTCTTGTCCATATAATCTGACCCTGATGTCAATCCCAACTCTTTTTCTTGTAAAAACCATCAGTTTATTCTTATCAACTGAGAATTTAAACCCCCATTTACATGACCACTGTTCTACTTCTGTGATTGCCTGGAGTTCGACACCTGTGTGGTAGAGTATCACTTCCTGTTCCTGCTCAAACACAGTGGTGTTTCTGAGTAGCTTTTCTGCTTAGCAATTTAATTTAAATCTTTTGATACATTCCTTTTTCATAGTATAATCTTAACGTGCTTCATCTGAATCACCCTTTCTGTGTACTCACTACCTAATTTATAGCCAAAGTATTCACTCACTGTCTCTTTACTGTTTCGCTAGCTTAGCTTAGCTCGTAGCCGACTCGTTAGCACCATGGCTACTTCACCTGTCCCTCCTGCACTTTCCTGCTCATTGTGTCAGATGTTTAGTTACTCCTCGGCCTCCTTTAGCAGTAATGATACCTGTAACAAATGTAGCATATTTGCAGCTCTGGAGGCCAGGATTACTGAATTGAGACTCGCTCCGCACCCTTCATTCACCCGTAGCTAGCCAGGCCCCTGTAGCTGGTGCAGCCGAAGATAGCGTAGGCCCCGCTAGCTGTTCCCCGGCAGACCCCAAGCAGCTGGGGAAAGAGGGCGGCTGGGTGACGGTGAGGAGGAAGCATAGTCTTAAACTGAAGCCCCAGGTACACCACCAACCTGTTCATGTGTTCAACTGTTTTTCCCCACTCGGCGACACCCGCCGGGGTCAAACTCTGGTAATTGGTGATTCTGTTCTCAGACATGTGAAGCTAGAGACACCGGCAGCCATAGTCAATTGTCTTCCAGGGGCCAGAGCAGGCGACATTGAAGGAAATTTAAAACTGCTGGCTAAGGGTAAACGTAAATACAGTAAGATCATAATTCACGTCGGCAGTAATGACACCCGGTTACGCCAATCGGAGGTCACTAAAATCAATATTGAATCGGTGTGTAACTTTGCCAAAACAATGTCGGACTCTGTAGTTTTCTCTGGTCCCTCCCCAATCAGACCAGGAGTGACATGTTTAGCCGCATGTTCTCCTTAAATTGCTGGCTGTCTGAGTGGTGTCCCAGAAACGATGTGGGCTTCATAGATAATTGGCAAACCTTCTGGAGGAAACCTGGTCTTGTTAGGAGAGACGGCATCCATCCCACTTTGGATGGAGCAGCTCTCATTTCTAGAAATATGGACCAATTTATTAAACCCCCAAAATATGACTATCCAGAGTTGGGACCAGGAAGCAGAGTTGCAGTCTTACACGCCTCTCTGCAGCTTCTCTCCTCCTGCTACCCCCCAAAACCCATCTCCATTGAGACTGTGTCAGCTCCCAAAAGACAAAAACAAACTAAAACCAGCAATAAACAACTTAAACATAAAAAATCACAAAGAAAGAACAATACAGTATCCACATCTGAACCAAAGAGTAAAACAGTGAAATGTGGATTATTAAATATTAGGTCTCTCTCCTCCAAGTCTCTGTTAGTACATGACTTAATAATTGATCAACAAATCAATTTACTCTGCCTTACAGAAACCTGGTTGCAGCAGGATGATTATGTTAGTTTAAATGAATCAACACCCCGAGTCATTCTAACTACCAGAAATCCCAAGCACAGGCCGAGGGGCGTGTGGCAGCAATTTTTCACACCAGTCTATCAATTAACGAAAGACCAAGACAGACTTTTAATTCATTTGAAAGCCTGATGCTTAGCCTCGTCCACCCCAGCTGTAAAACTCAGAAACCAGTCTTACTTGTTATCATCTATCGTCCACCTGGGCCTTACACAGAGTTTCTCTCTGATTTCTCAGACTTTTTATCTGAGTTAGTGCTCAGCTCAGATAAAATAATTATTGTGGGTGATTTTAACATCCATGTAGATGCTAAAATGACAGCCTCAACATCGCATTTAATCTGTTATTAGACTCAATTGGCTTCTCTCAAAATGTAAAAGAACCCACCCACCACTTTAATCACACTCTAGATCTTGTTTTAACATATGGCATAGAAACTGAACATTTAACAGTGTTTCCTGAAAACCCTCTGCTGTCTGATCATTTTCTGATAACATTTACATTTACAATAATTGATTACACAGCAGCGGAGAGTAGACTTTATCACAGATGTCTTTCTGAAAGTGCTGTAACTAAGTTTAAGAATATAATCCACCCACTGTTATCATCTTCAATGCCCTGTACCAACATAGAGCAGAGCAGCTATCTGAACGCTACTCCAACAGAGGTCGATTATCTTGTTAATAATTTTACCTCCTCACTACGTGACGACTCTGGATACTGTAGCTCCTGTGAAAACTAAGGCCTCAAATCCAAGTACCTGACTCCGTGGTATAATTCTCAAACACGTAGCCTAAAGCAGATAACTCGTAAGCTGGAGAGGAAATGGCGTGTCACAAATTTAGAGGATCATCATTTAGCCTGGAGAAATAGTTTGCTACTTTATAAGAAAGCCCTCCGCAAAGCCAGAACATCTTACTATTCGTCACTGATTGAAGAAAATAAGAACAACCCCAGGTTTCTCTTCAGCACTGTAGCCAGGCTGACAAAAGTCAGAGCTCTACTGAGCCAACCATCCCTTTAACGTTAACTAGTAATGACTTCATGAACTTCTTCACAAATAAAATTTTTATCATTAGAGAAAAAATGACCAATAATCATCCCACAGATGTAATATTATCTACAGCTACTTTTAATACCATCGATGTTAAGTTAAACTCTTTTTCTCCAATTGATCTTTCTGAGTTAACTTCAATAATTAATTCCTCCAAACCATCAACGTGTCTTTTAGACCCCATTCCTACAAAACTGCTCAAAGAAGTCCTGCCATTAATTAATTCTTCGATCTTAAATATGATCAACCTATCTCTAATAATCGGCTATGTACCACAGGCCTTCAAGCTGGCTGTAGTTAAACCTTTACTTAAAAAGCCATCTCTAGACCCAGCTGTCTTAGCTAATTATAGGCCAATCTCCAACCTTCCTTTCATATCAAACATCCTTGAAAGAGTAGTTGTCAAACAGCTAACAGATCATCTGCAGAGGAATGGCTTATTTGAAGTGTTTCAGTCAGGTTTCAGAGCTCATCACAGCACAGAAACAGCTTTAGTGAAGGTTACAAATGATCTTATGGCCTCTGACAGTGGACTCATCTCTGTGCTTGTCCTGCTAGACCTCAGTGCAGCGTTCGATACTGTTGATCATAATATCCTATTAGAGCGATTAGAACATGCTGTAGGTATTACAGGTACTGCACTGCAGTGGTTTGTATCATATCTATCTAATAGACTCCAATTTGTTCAAGTAAATGGAGAGTCCTCTTCACACACTAAGGTCAATTATGGTGTTCCACAGGGTTCAGTGCTAGGACCAATTCTATTTACATTATACATGCTTCCCTTAGGCAGCATCATTAGAAGACATAGCATAAATTTTCACTGCTATGCAGATGACACGCAGCTCTATCTATCCATGAAGCCAGGTAACACACACCAATTAGTTAAACTGCAGGAATGTCTTAAAGATATAAAGACCTGGATGGCCGCTAACTTTCTGCTTCTTAATTCAGATAAAACTGAGGTTATTGTACTCGGCCCTGAAAATCTTAGAAATATGGTATCTAAGCAGATTCTTACTCTGGATGGCATTACCTTGGCCTCCAGTAATGCTGTGAGGAACCTTGAGTCATTTTGACCAGGACATGTCCTTCAATGCACATATTAAACAAATATGTAAGACTGCTTTCTTCCATTTGCTAACATCTCTAAAATTAGAAATATCCTGTCTCAGAGTGATGCTGATAAACTAGTTCATGCATTTATTACCTCCAGGCTGGACTACTGTAATTCTTTATTATCAGGATGTCCTAAAACTCACTGAAAAGCCTTCAGCTGATCCAAAATGCTGCAGCAAGGGTACTGACAGGGACTAGAAAGAGAGAGCATATTTCTCCTGTTTTGGCTTCCTTCATTGGCTTCCTGTTAAATCCAGAATTGAATTCAAAATCCTGCTCCTCACATACAAGGTCTTAAATAATCAGGCCCCATCTTATCTTAATGACCTTGTAGTACCATATCACCCTATTAGAGCACTTCGCTCTCGCTCTGCAGGCTTACTTGTTGTTCCTAGAGTATTTAAAATTAGAATGGGAGGCAGAGCCTTCAGTTTTCAGGCCCCTCTTCTGTGGAACCAGCTTCCAGTTTGGATTCGGGAGACAGACACTATCTCTACTTTCAAGATTAGGCTTAAAACTTTCCTTTTGCTAAAGCATATAGTTAGGGCTGGACCAGGTGACCCTGAATCCTCCCTTAGTTATGCTGCAATAGACGTAGGCTGCCGGGGATTCCCATGATGCATTGAGTTTTTCCTTCCAGTCACCTTTCTCACTCACTGTGTGTTAATAGACCTCTCTGCATCGAATCATATCTGTTATTAATCTCTGTCTCTCTTCCACAGCATGTCTTTATCCTGTTTTCCTTCTTTCACCCCAACCGGTCGCAGCAGATGGCCCCGCCCCTCCCTGAGCCTGGTTCTGCCGGAGGTTTCTTCCTGTTAAAGGGAGTTTTTCCTTCCCACTGTCGCCAAAGTGCTTGCTCATAGGGGTCATATGATTGTTGGGTTTTCTCTGTATTTATTATTGTGCTATCTACTGTACAATATAAAGCGCCTTGAGGCGACTTTTTTGTTGTGATTTGGCGCTATATAAATAAAATTGAATTGAATTGAATTGAATTGAATTGCCCCCTGTACTTTCTTTACCAAAAAGTCTAACCTTTGTCCTCTTGCCCACATTGCCCCATCGTCTGCAAAAAGTGAAAACCCCATCCCACCCTCTATGTTCTTAGACAAATCATTTATCAGCAGTGAAAACAATAACGGGCTAACTATGCTTCTGTCATGGTCCTGGGTCGGTGACCCAGTGCTTTGAGTTTATTGTTATTATTTTCTAGTTTATTCTGATTTTGTATTAATTCTTTAGGTTGGTTCTCGTGTCTTATTATCCCTACCTGTGTCTTCCCTCTGTACTCTGTTCGTGTCCAGAGTCTTGTGTTGTAAAACAGTCTGGCTTCTTCTTCTTCTTCTGTCAAGTTTAACGGCAGCTTGCATCCAAAACTGTTGCATTACTGCCATCTCCTGGCTTTTAATCTTCCGTCACTCCTGAATCCTCAGATCCTCTTGATGAGACCAATATTTCTCAAAAAACGAAAAACCGCCACTTTCCCTTCACCATGACTTAACTTATTAACCACTTGTTCAAACGTAAGTTCCCTTCCACCACTCATTTCACCCCACATCACCCTCCTGTGACTTGCATACTTCCTACAACTAAGGAGCACATGCTCAACCGTCTCCATATCATTACACCCATCACAGAACCTAGTCAGATGTTTTCCTATCCTAAAGAGAGTACCATTTAAAAAGCAGTGGCCTGTTCATATTCTACTGATAACAACCTCCTCCTGTCTCTTTAATCCGCTACTCCTCTTAGCTTCTATTGTGTTTTGCACCCTATATAAATGTCTCCCTTTTGTTTCATTATCCCATGCCATTTGCCAGAAGTTCTTACTTTCTGTCCAAACTACACTTTTCCCTTCAGATTTTGACAGTGGTGTCTGTACATCTATATCGGCTCTTTTAACAGCTGCTTTGGCCAACCTATCTGCTCTTTCATTACCCAAAATACCCCCATGAGCCAGAGTCCACATTATTACTACATGTTTATTTTGGTCAGACAGTCTATGATGAGCAAAAAGAACATCATACAAAATCTGCTGATGCGTAGTTGTGTATCCTTGTTCAATACTTAATAATGCTGACAATGAATCACTGCATATCAGTACTTTTGAGACTCTGCTGTCTTCCACCCATTCTAGAGCCAGCAGTATGGCATATAATTCAACTGCATATACACCCAGACGAGTTGACGTTCTTTTCGCAATCTTTATATTTAACTCTGGAATCACTACAGCTACACTAGTTGCTTCAGTCTTAGGATCTTTTGACCCATCTGTATAAACCTGTAAAAATTCACTGTATTTGCTCTCCAATCTGTTATAAAATAAAACCGTCTGTGAGTTTCCTGTTTTACTTTGTAGGTCTGTGTCTCATCTTGTGAATTAGGTTCAGCTGTGCTCCCCTCCTGTGTGTCATTCCCTCATTACCTTGTGTGTATTTATAGTGTGTGTCTGCCTGTGCTCCTCGTCGCGTCGTCTGTGTTACTCCACATTACTCTGTGTAACCTGGTGTTCATTCTGTGTCTCTCTGCCATCTCTCTCTGTGCATTTTGCTCCTCATCCCGTGTCCTTATGTTTCAGATTAGTTTTTAGTTTTCCCCAGTTTAGGTTTGTTTACTCCTCGCTCTGCTCTTCCTGTTTTGCCACTTTGTCACGTCTGTAAATAAACATTCACTCGCACCCCAGCCAGTACCTGCATTTTGGATCCTTTTCTCTCTACACCACACGACTGCTGCCCCAGCCATGACAGCTTCCTTGTGGCGTTCCATTTTCTATTGGCAAACTCTCCAAATAACTCCTCCCAATCCTTACTATTATTCGTCGTCCTTCCAAAAAAATCCTTAATCCATCTGAACATTCGACCACTTATACCCATTTCCCTCATTTTAATTAATAGACCTTCCCTCCACATCATATCATACGCTTTCTCTATATCAAAAAAGACTGCCAGCACACTCTCCTTATTCACTTGTGCCTTCCTTCTCTCATGTTCTAAACATAAAGCTGGATCCACTGTGCCCCTCCCTCTTCCAAAACCACTCTGATACTGAGCCAAACATCCTTTCTTTTCTACATAGAACACTAATCTTTCATTTATCATTCTCTCCATTATTTTGCAGATGTTGGATGTTAATGCTATTGGTCTGTAATTTCCTGGTTTTGTATCTTCCTTCCCTGGTTTACATATCGGTATTATCACTGCCTCCTTCCAGCTTTGTGGCAACGTCCCTCCCTCCAAAACTCTATTATACAGTTCTAGTAAAACGTCTTTAGCCGAGTCTCTCAAGTGACTTATCATTGTGTCTCTCTCCTCCTCCTCCTTCTGACCTCAGGTGTTTCCTCTCATAATTGTGGGCGGGACATATAAAGAGGAAAAGCTGGGCTGTTGGGCCATTTGAGGCAGTGTGCGTGGTCGTCATCGTGTTGCTCCTGTTGAGTCTTGAGTTGTTGTCTTTTTTTCTTTTTTTATTGTGCATGAAATTATTGAATGAAGTAGTTACTCAGAAGCATAGAAAGTATTTATAGTTTCACCAAGTTTTCTGTATTAAGTACCTGCTGTTGTACTTTCTGGTAAAACTTGAGCAGCTCCTCATTCTGCTTCAAACACTCAGTAACAACTACAGCTCCCACAATGCTTTACTCTGTCTGTGTCTGTTACACTGACACTTGTGAAAAAGCTCTGAAACCAAACAGTGACTAATCACAGTCTATATCTGTCATCTAGCACAGATCTCATGTAGTGCTGCTCTGAGGAAGTCAGCCATGTTCTCTCTCAGCTGCTGACCTGCTGTGGTGGAAACTTATTTCTCATTTATTTCTACAGTTTTTCTCCTTTACGTCACTAAAAGATCAGAGTGATTCTTCCACAGCTCTTATTGTGTCATTCTTGGATCGTTCACTCATTAACAGATCTTCACCACATGCAAATCTGCATACATATAAAAATCTATAACGTACCTGAACTTCCAGAGGAGGCTGATGAAGGTGTGGAGCTTCCTGAAGTTGAGTTTAAACTCTGTGTTGTTGGTGGTGTGGAGGCTGATGAGAGAAACACTGAAGCTGAAAAAGGTCTCAGAGTCCCGTTTGGTGTTGAAGTGGTTGAAGCTGTGAACAATGAAACCATCAGAGTCATAATAAGACCACTTGAAGCAGTTTATATATCTGCATGTGACTGACGTGGTTATGGGCTGTTTGACAGCAGAACTGATGAAACTTGATGTTTCAGATAAATATAACATCTGTAGGTGATTTGAAAGAAAAGTAGCTGCCTTTGAGACGGGAAACTTCTGTCACACCTTCAAAGACAAACACGACTGTTAGCAGAAACTCAAAATCATCGTTTGGATCACGCCACCAAGCAATGTCCAAAGAGCACCTGTACGGTCCTGAGTCAGACTGGTTCAACTGTGTGATGCTCACATACAGAGTAGGATATGAGGTCAAATATGTTTGTTCATATTTAATGCTGTATCTGCCGTTCTGAGCTGCATCATCAGATGTTTCAACAAGAATGTTTCCTTTTTCACATTTTTCCTTACAGAAGAGTTTCCTGCTTCCAGACCAAGTAAAGCTGCATTCAGCTGTGATGTTTCCTCCTTCCTCTGCTCTGTGGGTGAGAGTTTGTGCTTTGACCAAACCAGTGTTTCCATCCTGAAGTGCTGCTGAAAGGATGAACAATCATTAGTTACAGTCTTACTATAGATTAAATGTTTTTTAAATATGATTTTTAATTTTAACTGATCACAGAAGTTCAGTTAACTTCACTTTTCTGTTTTTATTTTACAGCAAACGTCCTGTTTTATACACGAACACAAAGCATCTGCTGTGGAAGATTCAGAGTTTAAGGTTGTGAAAAAGATGTAACGTGAGGGTTCACTAGATGGTTTGGAATCTCTCTGAATAATTAGGAACATCAAGACGGAGACAGATAACTTTCTTAGCAGCCTCTTTACCCTCAGCACACAGCCCCAACAAAAACCAACACTTCCTGTGTACCGCCCTCATGAATACCTCTCAGAAGCCAGGAAATCTTATACTCAGATCAATGCAGGGAAAACAACTAAGTAGATATTGTAGCGGGTCAGGGCTGTTTTGGGGTTCTGTTATTATAGTTCTAGTTCTGTTGTTATGTTGTTATGGTGATGAGTGACGCGCACTCTCGGCGACTGTGTTTCTGGTGAGAGAGCGCCTTTTTTTGTTGTTGTGTTGTTGTTGCCGCGCTGAGGAGGGAGGTAGCGGCAGTGTTCTGGGCCGATTCTAATAAACGGCTGTGCTCCCAAGAAACCTCTGTCTCCTCTGTGTCTGAGCTCGCCACATTGGTGTCAGAAGTGGGATAGCTCACCCTCGCCATAATGGAGAGAGACATTCGGAGGCTGGAGGAAGCTGTCGAGGAGAGCATCCGCTGCTTGGGAAGCTGGCGATTGAGGAGAGAGGAAGCGAGCGGCCATGTAAGTCCCCCGACGGGTCCTGACGGCGCGAGCGCACCGCGGCGGCGGCTCGTCGCGACAGACGCTAGGGCAATGCGTCATGGGCTGCCTCTGTCGACTGACACACCGAGCCCCCGACAGCAAGCAGTGATGCCTGTAACGCCAGCTAAGGTACCGAAATACAACGGGCTAACCCCACTAGAGCCCTACCTCTCACAAGTACGGCTAGCTGCGAGGCATAATGGCTGGAGCGACGAAGAGGCTGCTACACACCTAGCGCTAGCATTGGAAGGAGATGCACTGCAGGTACTCCTTGACCTAGCCCCGTCAGAGCAGCATGAGCTCCAGGCCCTCGCCATAGCACTCGAGAGGCGATTCGGGCAGCGGCACTCCACTGATCAGAGCAGAGAGCAGCTGACCAACCGGAGCCGTCGGCCGGGGGAGAGCCTGGGCACCTTTGCAGCGGACGTGTTGCTGCATGCTCCTCGTGGCTACCCGGAGTTCCCAGCAGCAGCCCGTGAGGAGCTTAGCCTGCATGCTTTTCTGCGAGGACTTTTTCAAGAGCGACTACGCCAACACGTCCGCCTGGCCATGCCTTGAACTCTCCGTGAGGCGCTCCTTGAGGCTGAGAGGGTCAAGCTGGTGTTCACTTCACAACCCAACCAGCAGGTGCCCCCCCCCCAAACTACCCCCAAATCAGAGTCCCAGACTGCGACGGGGAGGGGGAGGTCGCCGAGATATGCCAGCTGCAACCCTCGGTGCCCCGGAGGCGTCCTCGTCGACCGACCGACCACTGCTACTGGTGCGATGAGCCTGGCCACGTGGCGCGTGACTGCCCAGCACCTGCCCCGAAGACCAGGACTACGCAGCCTCAGGGAAACGGGGAGGGAGCGGTGTAGCGAGGGGACCACCGCTCCAGCTTCCTCCCCCCCTCCAAGGATGATGCACGGTGGTGGGCCGAGTTGGGCACCTCAAGGGACTCTACCTGAGCTGCTGTGTTGAGGACCAGCCATGCCAGGCCCTGGTGGACACGGGGTCCACCATTTCCCTGATACGTCCTGGTGTGCTCCCTGGAACGTCCGGACCATTGGTGAAGGGTTGGTCGCCCACCGACACCCAGCTGATGACAGTGACGGGTGAGAGGGCTGTTATGCGGGGGAAGAAACCGTTGCGGATCCGAGTGAAGGATCTGGAGCTGGTGCACGACTTCTGGCTTGCTGACATTCAGTGCATCATCGGCCTTGATCTGCTGACCCGCTGGGGGGCCTGCGTCGACACCGCAAAGCGGGCTATCACTCTTGGCACAGAGACTCTTGCCCTCCAGTGCGGTCAAAAGCAGGGAGCAGAGGGGACCAGAGCCAGACGAGACAGGCGTCGGGCAGCTGCCGCTCAGCAGATTTCGGGTGCCGGTGGCTCCGGATCATCTCTACTCCCCGCAGCCCCGGCCTCTCAGCCCGACAAATCTCCCTCGACTGAGACAACCGAGGCTGTTGGAGACCTGTGGCAGCGCAGCAGCGTAGGTCTCAACGTTGACCAGCGCCAGCGGTTGAGGTGCCTCCTGGATGAGAATGTGGACATCTTTGCCGCCAGTGACAAAGACTGCAGGCAGACGGGGCTGGTCCAGCACACCGTCGACACCGGCTCTGCTCAACCCATCCGTCTGTGCCCACACCGGCTGCCCCTCTCAAAACGGCAGGTGGCGGAGGAAAAGATCCGTGAGATGGCTGCGGCTGGGGTGATCGAGCCATCCAACAGCCCATGGGCGGCACCCGTGGTCCTGGTGGGGAAGAAGGATGGCAGCCCGAGGTTCTGCGTGGACTTTCGCCGTCTCAATGCAGTCACCAAGAAGGACTCATACCCGCTTCCACGGATCGACGAGGCCCTGGATTACGTTACCGGCTCCAGCTGGTTCAGCTCCCTCGACCTACGCAGCGGCTACTGGCAGGTGGAGCTAGCCCCCGAAGCAAGGCCTAAGACTGCATTCACCATTGGACAGGGGCTGTGGCAGTTCAGGGTCATGCCATTTGGGCTCTGCAATGCGCCAGCGACGTTTGAGAGGCTGATGGAGAGGGTGCTCGTGAACATCCCTCGTAGCCGCTGTGTTGTGTACCTGGATGACCTGTTGGTGCACGGTGGCGACTTCGACAGTGCACTGTCTCACCTGAGCGAGGTCTTCAGTGCCATCCGTCGGGCTGGGCTGCGGTTCAACCCTGCGAAGTGCCGGCTGTTGGTGAGAGAGACTACGTTCTTGGGCCATGTGATCAGCGCTCAAGGGATCGCCACCGATTCCACAAAGGTGGCTGCAGTCCGGGACTGGCTGACTCCCTCGAACGTCAAAGAACTGCGGAGCTTCCTGGGCCTAGCCTCCTACTACCGTCGGTTCATCAAAGGGTTCGCAATGATAGCCAGCCCCCTCCACCGCCTGACTGACAAGGGCCAGCCGTTTGGCTGGGGTGATGCCTGCGCTGCGGCTTTTGCACAGCTGAAGGAGGCCCTCACCAGAGCCCCAGTTCTGGCCTACCCGACGCCCGGCAACCTTTCATTGTGGACACTGGCGCTAGCAATGTAGGAGTCGGGCGGTCCTTTCCCAGCAGGGCGAGGCCGGAGAGCAGTGGTGGCATACTTCAGCCGTGCTCTGGGGCGAGCCGAGAGGAACTACTGCGTGACCCGGCGGGAGCTGCTGGCCGTAGTGCTAGCGGTGCGGCATTTCTGGCTATACCTGCACGGCTGCCGGTTCCTCCTGCGCACTGACCATGCATCTCTGACCTGGCTCCTGAACTTCAAACACCCAGAAGGTCAGGTGGCCTGCTGGCTGGAGGTCCTTCAGGGCTACGACTTCGAGATCCAGCATCGGGCAGGTCGGCAGCATGGCAACGCTGATGCCCTCTCCAGATGGCCCTGCATGGCCGTCAAGTGCCGCTACTGTCTGCGACAGGAGGAGCGGGCCCAGGAGGCGCTGGGGGTGGCTACTGCTCAGGCCACAGCCAGCGGAGGGGGGTGGCTCCCATTGACAACGCAGTTGCTGAAGCGGGAGCAGGAGGCCGACGCGACGTTGGTTCAGGTGGGGGCCTGGCTGGAGGCGGCGCAATGCCCAGACTGGACGGGGGTGTCGGGTCAGGAGCCCGAGGTGAAGGCCTACTACTCCCAGCACAACAACCTGGAGACCCATGACGGCCTCCTGTACCGGAGATGGCGGGCCCCCGGTCAGGGCAGAGACCTCCTGCAGCTGTTGGTGCCTCGGTCGCTGCGGTCGCAGGTGCTTGAGCTTGTCCATGGCTCGGTGGGGGCAGGCCACTATGGGAACGCCAAAACTCTCCGCCGCCTCAGGGGACGGTTCTACTGGCCGGGCTGTCGACGGGATGTGGAACTTCACGTGTACTGCTGTGACACCTGCACGGCGCAGAAGGGCCCCACTCAACGCTCCACTGCCCCCCTTCAGCAGTACTTGGTGGGGGCCCCAATGGAGCGAGTGGGAGTGGACATCCTAGGGCCTTTCCCCGTTACGGAGTCAGGGAACCGGTACCTGCTGGTGGCGATGGACTATTTCACAAAGTGGCCGGAGGCCTACGCGGTTCCGGACCAGAGCGCGACGACGACGGCAGAGAGGCTGGTGGAGGAGATGTTCACCCTTTTTGGGGTCCCGGCTGAGCTCCACAGTGACCAGCGGCGCAACTTCAAATCGAAGGTCTTCGGGGAGATTTGTCGGCGGCTGGGGGTGGAGAAGACAAGAACCACACCGCTCCACCCGCAAAGCGACGGCTTGGTCGAGCGTTTTAACTGCACACTGGCTACCCAGCTCGCCATTCTCACCAGCCGCCGGGGTGACATCATCATCATCATTAGCTGTTTCTATGTTTGCATGTGAAATAAGGGTGTTAGATAAGCTTTAATTTTAAAAGTTTGTCTTTTAAGGAGTAAGTAGAGTAAATGTATTTGATTATAGATTCAATGTGGAATAAAAAGTAGAAATTTCTGGGGATCAAACTGGTGTGAAACTAAAAGCAATTGCGAACTGCAGTTGTTCAGTGTAAACATTTAAATTCCACACATTTGTATATTTCAAGGACTTTTCTTATGCTTTCAATAAGCTGCATGTTTGAGTGACTCGTATCCAGACTTCACACAATGTTTAACCACAGAAACCAGTAACTATGAGAGAGAACAAAGAAATGAAGAGTCGATCACAGAAGTTCAGTTAACTTCATTTTTGTTTCGCACAAGAACGCAAACCAGGAGCTTTCAGTGTTTAAAGTTTGTGTTAAGTTACAAAAACTAGCTTTGATTTTTATTTCTCTTTGATGACATCATCAATGGCTTTTTGGAATGTTTGAGAACTGAGGGAAACTGAGACAATTTAAACACACCAGATGATTAGAAGATGAAAAACATCAAGAAACACAACTTAATGAAATCAGACCAAGGAGACAAGGGGAAGCAATTAGACACCACATACACAAGACGAGGGACTATCAAAATAAAACAGGAAGTAACAAACACAGCGATGAAGACTAAGACATGTAGCAGGAGATAAATAAGCAGAGAAATGACTGACTGGGGAGACAGAAAGGGAACACAAAAGTGATAACTAAACATAATCACATAAGCAACCATAAACCAGCAGTACAGAAAATAAAAGTCAGATGCACGAGGAGCAAAGAACAAATATGGAGCTCAAACACAAAATTCATCTTAACCAAGAAGGAACCCAAAAGACTACAGAACAGGAGAACAGAACTATGATACAAGAACAAACAAAAAATAAATAACAGAAATCCCCCAAAACTCAAAATAATGACTAGTTTCAAAACTGAGTGATAAAATGGAGATAAAATAAAATGGAGACAAATAAGACTTAGAAGAGAGAAAGTGACAGAAATAAGAAGAGAATTTGCTCACTGAGGAAGATGAAGCAGACCAAAGTGTGTTTCATCTCAGAGCTCTGATGGTTTGATGCTGCTTCTCTTCTTCTTCTCTTCAAACCTGGAACTTCCTGTATATCTCTATTTTGCTGCTGTGTTTCTTAGAATATCATGTATCACGCAGCATCATAGTTCACAGTTCATAGTCACATCATCATTGTAATTCTCTATCTGCAAATAAAGTCTTGTAAATCATGTTTACCAGTGCCTCTGTGTGGATCTACATTTGAGTCCATTTGGCCTGTTTGGCCTTTTGCCGTGACATGAAGAAAGGGAGGCAGCATGCAGACACAGAGAAATATATTTCCTCTCTTCATGAAAAGCTTTATTGGTTCAAGATATTAATTTACAAAACTGATTTTATCATAAGCAAGTTGTAAGAGTTTGCAGACACATTTTTGCATGTCAAACGTTTTCCATGCAAAGTTAATTTGGTTTTTGCGTTGTGTTTATTTTAATCTGACTTCTGACCACACAACGGTTTAGCTGAGCTGTGTGGTGATATTTTTGTGCCTCTATTCTGAGCACGTAAAAAAATTTTTTGCAAGTACAAATTTTGCATTTTGAGGAGAAAAATTTTTTTGAGCAAAGAAAAGTTTATATTGAGTGAACAAAATTCATTGCTGCACTCAAGAAATGTATTTCAGTCTTTGCTATTATCCATATACACACACAGTAACAGCCCTCTTGCTCAGATCTCTGCTCTGTGTGCTGACGGACATCTGCGGACCTGCTCTCAGTGTGTGACTCCCGCTCTCAACATCTCTGCTCTGTGCATGCTCAACTCTTTCTGTACTTCATTATAAAATTGCCACAAAACCAACCAATCACAGTTTTGATTGGCTGTTTTGGTCTTCAATCAGCTGTCTAGCTACTGCATTCCAGAAACACTGTCCAAAGTGTAGTTAAATCCATTTTCGGTTGGTTTGTTTAATTATTTTATTTTAAAATATATACTTTTTAAAGACCATTGTTGGTTTTAATCTAGTTTGAACCAAATCTTGTTTAAGCCAAACCTCTCCACTGGATTTAGCTACATTCTGGACAGTGGACAGCTGTGTCCAAATTCAGGGGTTGCATCCTTCGGAGGGCCCGGGCTTTGCGGTCTATGTGAGCTGGGTCCTCCGAAGACTGAGAATGCCGAAGTGTGAGCCTGTGGAACTGGACGTTCCATCCTTCAGATGTGCATCACCAGCTGTCTCTCCTCCACAGATGTCTCCGAAAACGTCGAATATGTGATGTCTTGATAAATCGAGCAAATATTTTTAGGTGTTTACACACCTTCATTCTTGCCTGAAAATATCTTAAAAGTTTATTTTGTGACCCAGAAAGAGTAACATTAAAACTAAGTAGCTGCCGTCATTGTTGGAAACTGGAATTGGCTGGGCTGCTATGAATTCTGGGATAGGTTGGGCTATGAAGGATACACCCGACTCATCCTTCAAATCTGGGGAAAAGAAGGACGCATCTGTCAGCCGCATTTGGAGGAGTCTTCAAATTTGGACAGCCTTCGTCGCATCGCTGTGACATAATTCCCTAAAAATGCGGCCTTCGAAGCATGCGGCCCCTAAATTTGGACACAGCCAGAATCAGAATAAAAGCATGTTGCTAGGACTGATTCAAGATTCAAAGATTCAAAGCGTTTATTGTCATGTGTACAAAGAAAAGCATTTCTCTGTACAATGAAATTCTTTCTCTGCTGTCCACACACAGATGCCAGTTAATATATACAAATAGATAAATACAAATAGCATGAATAAATAAATGGAGACAAAGTATTAAATAGATTCATGTGTAAAAGAGCTATGAGCTTAATATGCTGCTTTGATATGTGAGATCACCTGATGTGCAAAAACTATTATTACTGTTAAAATAGGTCAGCTGTTCAAGAGTCTGATAGCAGTGGGGAAGAAGGAGTTGTTGAGTCGGGATGTTCTGGATTTCACACTTCTAAGCCTAGAAGAGTGAACAGTTCGTGTTGGGGTGTGTGGAGGATGGAGGCAGCTCTCATCTGGACTCTGCGATGATAGATTTTGTGTTGGTCGACAGTGTTGAAGGCGTAGCTGTAATCAACAAAAAGTACCCTGATGTATGAGTCTTTGGCTGTGAGGTCTGGTCATCCAGCAGACCGCCTGCAGAGCTGATGGTGCTGATGGCGGCCCTGTACTCTGTGATGTGCTGTAAGCCTTGCCACATCCATCCGGGGTCAGGAAAAGAGGAGAAGCCATCCAGCTTCTGTCTGTATTGCCTCAGTCATACTTGGCAGCTTTGAACTCCGTCTAACTGTCTGATCTAAATGCGAGAGACCGAGTAGCGGTGCACACATTCACACACTGACTGTGTGAATGTGTGTGTGAATGGGTGGATGACTGGATGTGTAAAGCGCTATACAAATACAGGCCATCTGACTGTTGATCCAGGGCTTCTGGTTGAGAAATTTTCTGACGTGTGGTTGGAGGCCATGTCATTTCAAAAGACTACCCCACTGTGAATGACCATCATTGAACAGAGGGGGTGATTTATGAGCTCACCTATCAGCCTCCTACAAACCAGTTTTGAGATCCCTTCCCAGGTCCTTCAATCCTAAAGGACACCTTGTGTCAGATGACCTCAGTAGGTCATATGATGGTGTGGGGCAATATATCACAGTGGCTTCACCCTAAATTGTTTTTCACACCTTGGCTCATGTGATGAGGCACATGATCAATAGTGGGCCAATGACCACTAGGATTCAAACACCTGGGATTCTCCACCTCTTTGTTTTTAGAGCTGAAGATGAAACATCTTCAAAACGTTTAAGAAGTCCAGTTGCTTTCTTTTTCAATATCGTTTGTATGAAGAAGCTGAGTCTAAATACTTCCACTGCAGAAGTGAAGGAAATGTGTGTACCCTAATGTTTTAAAATATTGTATAAAGGAAATAGTGCTGTCAGCGTTAATCTCCTTAAAATGACGTTAATGCCATAACCGCATTAACGCGGCAAATCTCCGTTAGCGAGTTAGCGCGGATCACCCTGTGTGGGGGGCTGCACGGCGCTAACATGTTGACTAGCTAACTGCACTAATGCGTTGACGAGCTAACCGCGCTAACATGTTGATGCCATGCTGCCCCATGCACGGGGCGATCCGTGCTAACTCGCTAATGGAGATTTGCTGCGTTAATGCAGTTATGGCGTTAACGACATTTTAACAAGGTGAACGCTGACAGCACTAAAAGAACCTTGTGTGTGGGGCTGCACGGCGCTAACATGTTGACTAGCTAACTGCACTAATGCGTTGACGAGCTAACCGCGCTAACGTGTTGATGCCATGCTGCCCCATGCATGGGGTGATCCGTGCTAACTCGCTAATGGAGATTTGCTGCGTTAATGCAGTTATGGTGTTAACGACATTTTAACAAGGTGAACGCTGACAGCACTAAAAGAAAATAAAAAACATACACTGTTAAAAGTGCTGATGTTCATTTTTATTTTCATTAAAAACATATAGATTACTGCATCTCTTCACTTTTTGTCTTCCTTAAAAGACATCTTGTTTCTAAGCAATTTGTTTTCTGCAACAGTTTCACTGAATCTAAGCTACAGGATCATAATAGCAACATGTTTTTATTAAGTATCTGTTGAGCTAAATTATAAGCAGCTGTAATAAAAACAACCTTAACCTTAGCCCTTCATCCTCGATTTTTCCCCCACCCTTATTCTTTTATCTCCTTTTTCTTCTTCTGTTCCTCTGATTTCTTCTCCTGTCTTTTACCTGTCTGACCTTCACCCCCTGTCCGCTCCAACATAATATCCAGATAGAAAAAAAATGAATAATGAAATTAAATAAATAAATAAAACAAAAACATAAAAAGAGGAGCCTACAGAGAGTCTACGGTGCTCCTCTTGGGAAAGCAAATATGTTTGGCACAACAAAGCATTCAGACCATTATTCTGCTGGACAGGACTGGTTTAAAAAAATGTACTGCTGTAATTCATAGTGAGGTAACAGTAGAGTACAGAGGAGGTGAAGAATCTCTGGTGTGGATGGCAGTACTCAGGTCCACCTGAGGCACTGAGTTGACAACATCAGTTGCTTCACCACAGGGGGCGCTGCTGGTGACAGGAATGTGGGAAAAATGCACTTCAGCGTAGCAGAGGTTATCTGCCTTAAAGAGATAAAGAGGTGAGATCAAACATTAGATTCATAAATATGTTATGATTAAATGATCTTGAGTAGTTAAACTACAAAAAACGAAATCTGAAAACAAACAAATAAACAAAAAAAACATTAATTCTCATAAAGCCTCTGCAGTCATCTTTCAAAATACTTTTGCAATAAAAACTGAACATCACAACGTTGACAAATGAAGGATTTACTGGACTGGTTTTAACTGTGAAACCAGAGAGTTTGTATTACTGTCCAACACTTCAGCGCAAAACACAATTGTATTACATACAGATTAATCTGGATTAACCTTAACTTTTGATAGACTCGTTTTCCACCAAAAAGGTGTTTTTTTTAATCACACTGAGTATGAAGCTGATATTTATTCAAAGATATAAATTTAAATATGGAAAGGATTTTCTTTGCTCCAAACACAGAGGGAGAACTTTTATTTCTTCGGTCTGTCAGTGGAACATTTAAAAACTTTCCAAACTTTGATCTTTGTGTCTGAGAACAGATGAATTACTTCACTACACAAACAGTTACCTGGTTTATGGCCTCAGCTTAGAATCACACCACAGTTTTACTCACGTTGTTCTGAGCAGAGGTGACGAGGCTGTAGATGCCTCCGCTTTCATCTCCACCTGAACGGGGACCTTTGGGGTAATCATACACTGAAGACACTTCTACAGGAGGTGACCTGCTCGGTATGTCACACTCTCTGATCTCTTCATACAACCTGTTGACCTGCAGCAGGAGAACAAACCAGCTGACAGATACAAACCAAACAATAATGAAGCTGATGTGTGTCACAGGTCCTAAAACTCACCTCTGTGTCTGTTTCCACAGGAGGTCCTGAAAAACATGCAGGCCAGAAAATAAACATCTGTCTTTAAGACACATTACAGGAAGAAGAACCTGAGGAACTAAACTCAGGAACAATATGAAGAACTACAAATGAACTACAGTTAGATAAGACACATGACTGATAAAGAATCAAAACTATATCAATCAAATCTGCTACAATCAGTTTCTGTTTTGAGTCATAAATGAACATTCGGTGCTCTTTTTACAAACAGACTGAACTTCAAAGGTGAAAACAGCGTGACAGAAACGTCACACCTGACTTAATTCATGCAAACTGGGACATTCTGAGCTGAGCTGTTTATGTAGGCAATGCACCGAATAAGGGAGTATATTATACTGTACATGCTGAGTGTTTAAATTTGTGTTCTTTGGCAGAATATTAAATCTGTGCCTCACCTCTGGGTTTAGTGGTCTTCCTCTTCGTGTAGAAAATCAGCAGAGCTGCTGATAAGACGACGATCATAACGACCAGAATCAGACCCACATAAATCAGAACATCTGCAGGAGTTTAACAGAGAAGATTTCTTTTACTCACAGTGTAAACATGTGGCCTCCAGGTCTGTTCATGTAGCAGTAAAGTTGTGCACATACAGAGTAACAAGTTGTGCTGCAGAAGGCAGAAATGTGAAAAAGCTCTGAAACCAAACAGTGACTAATCACAGTCTATATCTGTCATCTAGCACAGATCTCATGTAGTGCTGCTCTGAGGAAGTCAGCCATGTTCTCTCTCAGCTGCTGACCTGCTGTGGTGGAAACTTATTTCTCATTTATTTCTACAGTTTTTCTTTTACTTCACTAAAAGATCAGAGTGATTCTTCCACAGCTCTTAATGTGTCATTCTTGTGTCGTTCACTCATTAATGGCTCTTCAACACATGTAAATCTGCACACATATAAAAATCTATAACGTACCTGAACTTCCAGAGGAGGCTGATGAAGGTGTGGAGCTTCCTGAAGTTGAGCTTAAACTCTGTGTTGTTGGTGGTGTGGAGGCTGATGAGAGAAACACTGAAGCTGAAAAAGGTCTCAGAGTGGTTGAAGCTGTGAACAATGAAACCATCACAGTCATAATAAGACCACTTGAAGCAGTTTATATATCTGCATGTGACTGACGTGGTTATGGGCTGTTTGACAGCAGAACTGATGAAATTTGATGTTTCAGATAAATATAACATCTGTAGGTGATTTGAAAGAAAAGTAGCTGCCTTTGAGACGGGAAACTTCTGTCACACCTTCAAAGACAAACACGACTGTTAGCAGAAACTCAAAATCATCGTTTGGATCACGCCACCAAGCAATGTCCAAAGAGCACCTGTACGGTCCTGAGTCAGACTGTTTCAGCTGTGTGATGCTCACATACAGAGTAGGATATGAGGTCATATATGTTTGTTCATATTTAATGCTGTATCTGCCGTTCTGAGCTGCATCATCAGATGTTTCAACAAGAGTGTTTCCATTTTCACATTTTTCCTTACAGAAGAGTTTCCTGCTTCCAGACCAAGTAAAGCTGCATTCAACTGTGATGTTTCCTCCTTCCTCTGCTCTGTGGGTGAGAGTTTGTGCTTTGACCAAACCAGTGTTTCCATCCTGAAGTGCTGCTGAAAGGATGAACAATCATTAGTTACAATCTTACTATAGATTAAATGTGACAGGTGATTATTAATTTGAACTGATCACAGAAGTTCAGTTAACTTCATTTTTGTTTTTATTTGCAAACAGCAAACTTCCTGTTTTATACACGAACACAAAGCATCTGATGTGGAAGATTCAGAGTTTAGGATTGTAAAAAAGATACAAAAATGAGTTTTGACTTTTATTTCTCTTTGACGACATCATCATCATCATCATCATCATCAGCTGTTTTTATGTTTGCATGTGAAATGTTTTAGATGTGCTGCTAATCATCCAGAGTTTTCAGGTTGTCACCGCTCACTGTGCTGTTGCTCTTCCAGTTTTTAAAAGATGAAATGAAACACAGAGTGTTGTTTCATCAGCTCTACTATTATAAGTTTTGCTTTCAAAGAAGAGTAGAGGAAAAGTATTTGATTACAGGTTCAGCGTACAATAACAAACTACAAATGAAAATAAAACGGAGACAAATAAGACTTCGAAGAGAGAAAGTGACAGAAATAAGAAGAGAATTTACTCACTGAGGAAGATGAAGCAGACCAAAGTTTGTTTCATCTCAGAGCTCTGACGGTTTAATGCTGCTTCTCTTCAAACCACCTTTGTGTGTGTGTGGTTGTGGTCTGATGAGGTCACACCCCCACACACACACACTAGTTTTTTGTGCAGACCAGAGTGCGGGGCAGTATAGAAATGGGGAAGTGAAGACTGGGGGAGGGTCAGATTGAGCAAAGAGACGGGGACGTGTAACCAGGGTAAAAGTCATCATACAGAAATAGCAGAGGCAGGTTGCTAACCCAGATGTCACCTGAGGGAAAGAGGTTTGCAAAGAGGTTGTGACCATCCTGTCCACCAACGAGGGAAGGCCAAGTCTAAACCACAGCCTCTCCCTAACAGTTTTGACCAATCAGACAGAAGCACAGTTCCATATATAATCCTGTGTAATGTTAAGTGAGGGTCATTTTCTTTCAGCTGTTGGCTACAGCTAACTGATTGCGAACTGTAGCTTTTTGACTGAAGGAGAATCCACATACATGTTTTGTACATGGATTGTTTAAAACATGTACAAATCATGCTTGTGAATACACAGAAAAAAAAACCTCATTAAATATAAAGTTTTATTGGTTCAAGATATTAATTCACAAAACAGATTTTATTATAAGTGAATTTTAAGCTTGTTAACTCGGTGTCCCTGGGTCTTTTCCTGTGTGTTATGAATAAATATTCTTTTTTTGGTACCGTACTGGTTTTATTTTGTTGTATTTATCCGCGACACCTTAAAGGCCGGTCTGTGAAAATATTGTTGGACATAAACCGGTCTGTGGCGCAAAAACGGTTGGGGACTGCTGTCTTATCGGACAACCCCATTAAGCCACGACACCCTCTAGGGTTTAAATACCTGGGACTCTTCACCATCTGGTTGTAGAACTGAAGAAATCTCTCGGATGAGAGATGAACCATTGTCACCAAACATAAACAAGTCCAATTGCTTTCTTTCAGAGCTCCTTAGATTATAATGACCTGGACGACTGAGAAGCTACACAGACGTGTGAATGGTTGTCTGTCTCTCTGTGTTATCCCTGCGACAGGCTGGTGACCTGTCCAGGTTGTGCTCTGCCTCACACTTTATGGCAGCCAAGAAAAAGGCTCCAGTCCTCTTGTTGAAGGGAATGGATGGATAAAATGTTTAAGACTTTTCTTTTAAATTGTGCATCATAAATTCAATCTGGTGTTCAGACCTTCATCCAGTCACTACTGAAACTTGAACATTGTAGTAGGGAAATATTTACGAGTGTACATATTTTTTTTTTGTCTTTTTATTGTGTTTGTTTCAGTCTGACTGATGACAACAGTAACAGGTGACACAGAAGTTTATCTGAGTTCCAGTGGTTTGATTAAAAGACACACTAACATAAAATAGATGAAGTTTGCCACCTGGAGCCTTTTTGCTGACTGCATTTAAGGATCTTGCTCCAGGAACAGCCTGTCAGTCATACCATCATGCCATCTGTTAAACTAAATTAAAAGTAGCTGTAATAAAAACAACTCTCAGCGTAATTGTTTGACAGCAAGTTATAAAGATGGTCATAAACAGAAAAATATACTGTTGTATGGATTCTGTTCATCTGTTAGCCACCGAGGTTCCATCAGCAGCATCACTACTGATGTTTTTGGACAGATGAGGAGGTGAAGCATCTGTGGTGTGGTCGGCAGGGCTGGCATGGACCTGGGGATGAAGTACAAACATAAACTGCATTACCACAGGGGGCGCTGTTGGTGGCACGATAGTGGGAGAAATCCACTTCAGTGTAATCAGCTGCATTCATGTCATCTTCAGTCCTAAAGGAATCAAACTTCAATCTCTGAAAATATGATGTAAATGAATAAAATGTATACAGATACACTCTGAGAGAAGATAAAATATGTGTACAAGAAATAATTATCTATGAAATCTTAAAAAAAAACAGTTGCCCTCAGCTTGTTAATAAAACGAGAATGAACAAAAAAAAATGCAATTTCTGTTAAATGCAACAAATAATCACTAAAAAGCAGCATGTTTAAGCATTAATACTGGCAATCGTATAAAATATCTATCAATGATAACTGATAATTTACTTTAATGCACAAACTGTGATCTAGATCCAAGTTTCTGACCTCAGAGCTTAAAATCAGACCACAGTTTTACTTACTTTGTTCTGAGGAGAGGCGGAGAGGCTGTGGAGGTCTATTGTTTTCATCTCCATGTGGTTGGAGGCTTTTGGTGTAGCATCTGTTGAAAACACTCCTGCAGGAGGTGAGCTGCTCTGTCTGTCCTCCTCTCTGATCTCTACATATATGTTGTTGCCCTGCAGAAGGAGATCAAACCTGCTGTTTGATACGTTTCAAGCTGTGATGAAGCTCAGGTGTCTCACAATTCCTAAAACTCACCTGTGTGATGTCAGCACGCTCAGATTCCACAGGAGGTCCTGAAACACATCAGAAGATAAACATCTGTCTTTAACCCGAGGAACTACATCTGAAGAACTGAAAGGATCAGACAAAGCCAATGAGGGATTAATACTAAAGAAAAAGGAGCATGCCTATCAATAATGACAATTTCTTTTAATCAGTCATTGTTCTTAGTCCCAACAACTTTAAAAGTTATTTTCAATTTAGTTTTCAAAAATAATATCAAGAATGTCGGGCATGTGTTAAATATAAATAAAAACAATGCAATGATTTCCAAGTCTCTTAAACTGATATTTTATTCATTAGAAAATGAAAAAAATCACTTTTTTAAATGAGGCTTTGTTTTTACATTGTCATGAAACACAAAATTACCTCAAAAAGTTGGTATGAGGGCTACAAAGGGCTAGAACAATAAGCATTGCTAAACACAAACAGCTGGAAGAATAACTCATTTGTAACAGGTCAGTAACATGACTCAGTATAAAAAGAGCATCTTAAAGAGGTGAAGTTTCAAAGAAGTAAAGGAGTCTTCTCTCAGCTAATGATCAATTTAAATGGACTGAAGCAAAGTGGAAAACTGTTCTGTAGTGAGATCAATTAAAAGCTGAAATTCTCTTGGATGTTGCATCTGCTGGACTAAAGAGAAGGACTATCCCGTTTATTATCAGTTCTCAGGTCAAAAGCCTGCATCTCTGATGGTACGTGGGTGTATGAGTATCTGTGGAAGTAGAAGCTTAAACACCTGAAAAGGCGCCATCAATGCTGGAAGGTGTGCGCAGGTTTTAGAGCAACATATGCTCCAGACATCTTTTTAAGGGAAGGTCTTATACAGTAGAACCCTGACTTACGAAATAAATTCGTTCCAGAGGGTCTTTCGTAAGTCAAAATTTCCGTAAGTCGAAGCACCTTTTTCCATCGCCTTTTGAGTGAAGCGATGCTGGCTGAAGACGAAGTTCTTGGTGGAGGAAGACCTCGCTCATATTTATCAATAATTTCTTTGTTTCCACCGAGAGCACTTTACGCTTCTTTTTTTCACCCGAATTACTTGCAGAAAGTTTTTTCGGCCCCATTATGAATGAACACAGGGGCGATTTTAGCCCATTTTTGGGGGTGCTTCAGCACTCCCAAAATGAATCAAAGCACCCCCAAAGATTTCTTACTTTTTTTGGACAATATTTGCTGTCTGTGTGACACACTGCTAAAATATATAAAACCATACAGTACTTGGTTGAGACATAACATTTTAACAACAAAAGTATAGATAACACCCCCCCTCACAAAATGGTTTGTTCCAGCTCGGCTCTCCCCTACTCTGGCTCTAGCGCAGTTGCTGCCAGAGTGGCTGGGACGCAGCGGAGCGGAGGTGTAAGTGCCTGGCTTAAAACAGGACATATTAGCTGCATTTAACCTGCAGTTACTCTTTATGTAGTTAGATAGGAGTCATGTTTCTTTTTAGCTGAAAAACATTACACCAGGTAACCTCCAGTGTTGAAAACATGCTTTCCGACGATGTTTGCTACTCTACAATCCGTCCTGCTCTGTAGTAAAATCAGCGACATTTGACCGTCCAGTTGCTCCCACTGACATGTATATAGCCAATTGAAAATCTAAAACTTAAAATTGTCCGTAGCCTGCTGTTGTTACCACTGTCCTGTTTGAAATGGATACTAACTAGCTAACTGAGTGAATGCCCATTAACCTTATAACTCCTGTTGTGTGTGTGTGTGTGTGTGTGTGTGTGTGTGTGTGTTTGTGTACAGACAGACAGCCAGGTTCATAAGGGATATAAGGAAGTTTTTTCCAAAAAAGGAGCCACATTCAGGTAAAAGTGTAAAATCAAATGATCCGTCAATCAAGAATAATGTTGGATCAGTGTTTCAATATTTATATCTTTTATGAGATGTTCATGTGGTTTGGTTATTTGCCTTTTGGTTGAAAGTACACTGAGAGAGGACTTTTTGTTAGTGATCTTAATGGTATTTTTTCATATTAATGTAATTTTTTCATCTAATTGAATCCAATCTATTTGTGTATGATTGTCAGTCCAAAGAGGGAGAGAGGAAAGAGGGGAACGTGAGGAGAAAGTACAAGGTCAGGAAGAACCAGGTAAGAAAACAGACAGGGAACAGTGACAGGCAAAACAGAAACTATTAAACTGACGAAGAGAAAAAACCTGATTTTACTCATACAGTCTGGAAGTTGCGTTCTCCCTATATTAAAGCTGCTATACAGAATCTGCAAAACAAACTGGGTTGAAACATTTTTGACCCTCTTTAACAACATTCCAACATAACATTATCATTGATTGGGGAGATTAAAATTAATGATATATTTTTATGTGGTTCAGCCACAACTCTACTAAAACCTCAGCCAGTAATAGGTAGGCCAACTTTTGGACCGTCCAGTTGTCTGTATGACTGCCGCAGTACAGTATCAGAAAGTGCCAAACGGTGCCCTGGTGGAGTGAGGAGCTGTAAAGAGAAGCACAGTGCTCTGTTTATATTCTAAAAGTGTTTTAAGCTAGCTTGTTTCAAAGATTCTGTACAGCAGCTTTAAATGTTTTCCAAAAGCACACATACACTTATCAGTGTTTCTCAAACTTTTACAGTGTGTACCACCTGAGAAAATGTCAAGCTCTCCCAAGTACCACTATGAAAGCATGAAACTCATAAATCTTACAACACAAAATTAGTATTATTAAATTAGTAAAATTAGTATCTGCAGTAAAGATTTTTATTTGTAATAATTTATTCTCTTTTGGGAGTGTTTTTTATGTATCTGTATTAGAGCTGGGCGATAAAACGATAACGATATGTATTGCGAAATAACTTTTTCTCGATAGAAAAATTAAACTATTGCGATAGGCCTCATCTCTCTTGTCCTCTAAAAAAAAAAAAAAAAAAAGAACAGCCAATCCAAATTAAGTAGCGCAGAGCCGAACCAATCACAGCCGCAGCGTCACGTCACATGACTTGTTACGTACAGCACAAGCGCCAAAGGCGCACATGTGTATTGTTTTTGCAGCCGGGCTGCCCGGTAATGAAGGAAAGGAGTTTGCCGACTAGAGAAAAATCAACCGAGAGCGTGAGCGAAGGTTACCAAGAAAAAAAACAGATGATGGTTCCAATGCTGGAGAGATTGTCAAACGGAAGGGCCACAGAAGTTCCGTAGTGTGAAGGTATTTCGGCTATTTCAAGTCTGACAAAAAACAGAGTAGCACGCACTGTAAATTGTGCCGAAAGCAAGTCTGGATATACAATAAACCGGTGCATGCTCAATCTCTGACTGAAAGCGCTGATTCGTCATTCGGCTTTTGTCAGACTAAAGTAACTGTTAAAACTGTTTGAAAAGCTAAGCTATACAACAAGGAGAGATTGATGCTACGTCCACACGCACCGGGTATTTTTGAAAACGCAGCAGATTTTTCTATGCGTTTGCACCTTTCGTCCACACGTAAACGGCGTTTTCAGTCACTGAAAACGGAGATTTCTAAAACACCTGCCAGGGTGGATATTTTCGAAAACTCCGTTTTGCATTTACGTGTGGACAAGAAAAACGGAGAAAACGCAGCGTCAAAGATGTGCGCCTTTTTTGACGTCACACTGTGCGCCACGTTATTGTTTCGGTGAAATGAATTTCTACAATACTGTTACTGTTAATTGTACTCTCTGCGGTGTTTAAATGCTTACATATACACACATAGTTACTGTCCTCCACACATACGACTCGGTTCTGTTTCTATGCCCCATCTTTGTTTACTATTTCCTACCGAGGCTTCTAGACTTCTGATTGGCCAACATTTCTACACGGTTAGGAATATATCGCCACCTGTTGCTTTGGCATGTTCCTAGCAGCGTTTTCCTTCATTTCTGCGTTTACGTGTGGACGGGATTATTTTTTAAAACGAAAACGGAAAATCTCCGTTTTCAAAAATACCCGTGTACGTGTGGACGTAGCCTGAGAATTTCCTTTTAGTTCTCAGTTTATTTGATATTGACAGAAGTTAGTCAATTTTGTCTGTTCTTCTGTAAAACGACCTAAGATTTATTTTTAGAATTAAAATTTTGTTTCTAAGTGGAATTGACAATTTAGTCTGTTTTGTTTGTTCTATTTTGAAACTTAAACGCTTTAGCGGCTGCCTTTTTGTGTAGTTTACAATATTTGCCTTTATCTGAAACTGAAGTCTCATGTTCCTTAAGTACATCTACCCTGTTGAACTTATTATGGGAAATAAATATTTTAATTAAAACAAGCTGCTGATTATTTCACATTTTACTTGTGAGCAACGGCACATTTAAATCTTACAAATATAGTTATTTGGCTTATATCGTGATATATATCGTTATCGCCTGAAATGAAAAAAGCATATCGTGATATGAAAAAATCTTATATCGCCCAGCTCTAATCTGTATTATATTATACATACACATTAAAAGTGAATCTCTGTCCAAATGCACTCAGTTTACTTCTTACTCAGTATGAGCATCATTCATCATTTTCCCCCAGTAATTAAGTTTAGGATATGTAATTTTTTTTTTTATTCCAATCCATTCTTCTTTTGCAGCATTTAAATAAGCTTTATCAGATTTGATGGTTTTGTTACAGACTTTTCAAAAAAAGTGTTTGCCTTTCTTTCTCAAATGTGGGGATTAAATTGTGTTAAAATGTACAAAACAGTGATGTCATGTTTTGAGACGAGGACCCAGGCACAGAGAGACTTGGTGAATTTAAGAATCTTATGATTTAAGAAAGAAATTTGCAGACTTGCACAGAGATGGTAAAATTATGATGACTGATAACGGAAATGAAGACAACAGACGATGAGGACAGGGAGGAACAGGGGCTTAAATGCACCAAGGAGACAGTCAGAGGGAACTTGGGACAACTGGAGACATTTAAGGATGCAGGGACTGAGAGAGACAGGGAAGAAGTCTCATTGTGACGTGTAAAGTTTATTTTGCCTGGCTGGGCAGCTCTCTGGGTGCTCAGCACCCCCAAAGCTCTGATCCTAGAATCGCCCCTGAATGAACAATAGGCTAATTGCAAACAAAAAACACACGAAATAGCGCACTGCAACAACAATACGTCTTTCACGTGGAACAGCGAAACGCAAGTACGAAAGCCAAGGGGTTATCACATGATTCGGAAGGCATTCTGGGCTCAGCCAGCGGATTTCGTTACGCGGGCATTTTGCCGTACCACGGGCAGAAATATTGCCGTTAAGTGCCTTAGTAACTTGAATTTTTCATTAAATGGGGTCTTCGTAAGCCGGGGTTCCACTGAATATAGGTATATTTCATCAAAACAATATTAAACTGCATTCTGTATCTACTACAACAGCCTGACTTCACTGCCTGCACTCCAGACCTTTGGCCAGCTGAAGACATTTGGAGCATCATGAAACCAAAAACATGACAGAGAAGACCCAGGACTGCTGAGCAGCTAGAATCCTCTAACAGACAAGAACAGGACGACATTCCTTTTCCCAGTAAATAAACTGCATCATTGTAGAACTTCTGACAGACTGAATTTGAGAATATTTGACCCACAGTTGGAAGCTCATTTCAGGAGTTTAATTGTCATTTTTCTTGTCTTAGTCGTGTTGTGGGGACATTAATATTTTCTGGACAGAAACAAGTTCCCTATGATATGTATTTCAAAATTTTACTGTGTTTAAGTTTTTAAAGGGTTTAATGGGATGACTCTTTGTTACGTTTCCCTAAAAAGGTCCAGGGGATGAGGGAAAGTGATAAAAAGTGTCCGGGTCGAAAAAAGGAGACAGGGAGGCAAAATGGTTAAATTAAAGAGTTTTATTAATGCTTCTGTTAGTAACTGAACTAAAAGACACGGTTAAGCCGCTATCACCATTTAAACGAAATCTCATCTATCGGTCAGTAAACTTAAAGTAAAAAAAAGGATTAGTCACCAAACACTCCTCTCCACCAAGCAGGAGCAAACAATCACCAAACACAGGTCACTAGCTGCAACCACCAACATGGCTCTCTGGCACCAGAGCTCACCTTTCTCTGGCCTTAAGTGCTTTTAATTGGTGATGGGAAAAAGGTGACACCTGAGGCAGGAGAGACAGCAGGACATATCCAGCGCAACTAAAGAGTCGTGCGTGTTTCCTGTAGCCTCACCTCTGGGTTTAGCGGTCCTCCTCATCATGTAGAAAATCAATGAAGTTACTAAAAAGACGGTGATGATTACGACCAGAATCAGACGCACAAAAATCAGCACATCTGCATGAGTTTAACAGAAAGGATTTCTTTTACTTACAGTGTAAACATGTGGAATCAAGGTCGATTCATTTAGCAGTAAAGTTCTACACATACAGTATAACATGTATTTTTGGACTGAACACAGTACTCAGACATTTAGGTGACAAACTGTTTATCGAGCATGACAGAAAAACAAATCAGAAGAAATCAATTTCCTTCTGCATGAAATTATTTAATGAAGTAGCATAGAAAGTAATAATAGTTTCACTAAGTTTTCTGTATTGAGTACCTGCTGTTGTACTTTCTGGTAAAACTTGAGCAGCTTCTCATTCTGCTTCAAACACTCAGTAAAAACTACAGCTCCCACAATGCTTTACTCTGTCTGTTTTTCTTCCACAGCTCACAGTCTGTCACTTCTAGATAGTTCAATCATTAGTGGATCTTCACCACATGCAAATCTGCATACATATAAAAAATATATAACGTACCTGAACTTCCAGAGGAGGCTGATGAAGGTGTGGAGCTTCCTGAAGTTGAGCTGAAACTCTGTGTTGTTGGTGGTGTGGAGGCTGATGAGAGAAACACTGAAGCTGAAAAAGGTCTCAGAGTCCCGTTTGGTGTTGAAGTGGTTGAAGCTGTGAACAATGAAACCATCAGAGTCATAATAAGACCACTTGAAGCAGTTTATATATCTGCATGTGACTGACGTGGTTATGGGCTGTTTGACAGCAGAACTGATGAAACTTGATGTTTCAGATAAATATAACATCTGTAGGTGATTTGAAAGAAAAGTAGCTGCCTTTGAGACGGGAAACTTCTGTCACACCTTCAGAGACAAACACGACTGTTAGCAGAAACTCACCTGCTGTGACAATCAGCTCAAAATCATCGTTTCCATCTGTCAACAAGACTCTGTCCAAAGAGCACCTGTACCATCCTGAGTCAGACTGTTTCAGCTGTTTGATGCTCACATACATAATATCAGATGAGAAAAAGCCTTTGTTTTCATATTTAATGCTGTATCTGCCGTTCTGAGCTGCATCATCAGATGTTTCAACAAGAATGTTTCCATTTTCACATTTTTCCTTACAGAACAGTTTCCTGCTTCCAGAGAAATAAAAGCTGCATGCAACTGTGATGTTTCCTCCTTCCTCTGCTCTGTGGGTGAGAGTTTGTGCTTTGACCAAACCAGTGTTTCCATCCTGAAGTGCTGCTGAAAGGATGAACAATCATCAGTTACAATCTTACAATAGATTAAATGTGACAGGTGATTATTAATTTGAACTGATCACAGAAGTTCAGTTAACTTCATTTTTCTGTTTGTATTTGCAAACAGCAAACTTCCTGTTTTATACACGAACACAAAGCATCTGATGTGGAAGATTCAGAGTTTAAGGATTGTGAAAAAGATACAAAAATGAAATTTGACTTTAATTTCTCTTTGATGACATCATCATCATCATTATCATCACTATCAGCTGTTTATATGTTTGCATGTGAATTGAACGTTTTCAATGTGCTGCTAGTTCTCACTTTGTCACCGCTCACTGTGCTGTTGCTCTTCCGCTCATTAAAAGCAGAAATGAAACACAGAGTGTGGTTTCATCAGCTCTACTATTATAAGTTTGTCTCTCAAAGAAGAGTAGAGGAAAAGTATTTGATTACAGATTCAATGTACAATAAAAAAGTAGAAATTTCTGGGGGTCAAACTGTTGTGAAACTAAAAATAATTTGCAAAGTGCAAAAAAAGTTTTGTGGAAACATTTAAATTCCGAACTTCACACAGTTTAACCACAGAAACCAATAAGCATGAGAGACAAGAAAGAAATGGAGAAGTGAGTCGCAAAAAAAATTATAAATGAAAATAAAATGGAGACAAATAAAACTTAGAACAGAGAAAGTGACAGAAACAAGAAGAGAATTTACTCACTGAGGAAGATGAAGCAGACCAAAGTGTGTTTCATGTCAGCTCTGAGCTCTGATGGTTTAATGCTGCTTCTCTTCTTCACGCACGCCTTCACGCCTTCAAATCTCTCTTTCTCTCTCTCTCACACACACACACACACTCCTGCTCTCTCACCAGTCGGGGTGAGTGATGCGATCCTCCTACAAGGCAGATAAATCCCCGCAGTCTGAGTGTGTGCAGGTCTGGATCCTGGAGATCACGCTGGAAGGATCCATCTAGTGGAATCACTGGACTCTCTTCATGGAGCTCATGGCTCAGTAAAACAGCTGACAGAGACACGGAGCATCGTTAATCACATGAAACCGGAACTTGTGCGATTTTACCGCCTTCTACCGAACATTCATCTGACTGTTAGGGGCCAATGACTCTCGAAAACATTTTATCAGTAAGTACTGTATACAGTATGATGACAGTATTTTCCCACATTTTCTGGATTCTGTACCACTACTGTGTGTAAAATGCCATCAAAAAGTCAATTAAGTTTTATTCTTTCTCACCTGTCTTTCTGTCTCCTTTCACTTTTTAAAGTTTGCCATGTTAGAAAAATATTTTGCCCTGCCATGCTGTTTATTGATTTGGTAAATAAATAGTTTATGAAAATATCACTAAATCTGTCATTTATTATTTTAAATATTCAGTAATGATCATGTCTCACCTCTAGTCTTCACTGTCTTAATTTCAGGCTTCTGCCATGTGTTGTAGATAGTTCAGGAAGTTAACTTGACCAAGCAGTCTTTGGGTTCCGGCTAAGTACTGTTTAGAATACCAGAATACCAACAAGACAGTGTACATCACCGTCTCAACGACATTTGTTTTCTGTTGCTTATTCTGTCTTCACCAACAATAAAAGACTGCACATTAAGAACCCCAGCAATTGTGTCCTGTGCTGGTACTCATTTCCCAGGCTAGGTATAGGTGACAATTTGTGTGTGTGTGTGTGTGTGTGTGTGTGTGTGTGTGTGTGTGTGTGTAAAAAATATTTACACAAGTTTCACTTCTTTTTTTTTTTTGTTAAATTCTGGTTACAGATACAAAGCAAAGAACTGTGTGTAAAACTCTGCGCTCAAGTTCCCTCACTTGTGTGTGAGTTTCAACTTACGAGTACGAATTTTGACACGATTTTTCTTCCTTTCAGCTGATCGGTCAATTCCGTTTAACTCACAAATGTAACAATCCAATCAGAGAACAGATGGGTTTGGCAGTCAGAGGGGCACTTTATGCAACTCACACACAAGTGCAGAATTTTACACGAAGTTTTTTGCTTTGTATCTGTAACCAGACCTTAACAAAAAGATGTGTAACTTGTGTAAATATTTTTTTACAAACACACAAATTCTCATCTATCATTGCACAAACATAAAATTTTCAGATATTTTGGTTTACAAGGTTACAAAACTCAGTCAACAACTACGCATTTGATTTACAAGTACAAAATATTTATGACCACAATTTGAGCCCATACAACCACATCCAAAGTATTTTTTCATCTGTGAAATGTGCTATGATACTTCTGCTGTGCCTGCACAAAGTTTCACAACACAGCTTCTAAAGAGCTGCAAACCTCTGTATACGTGTAGATGTAAGAACTGCGTACATGCACTCAAAAAAATAACTCTTTAAATGAACATAAAAAAAATCATGGAAAGAATTTCCACGTGATTAAATTGCTTTATTTTAGCATTATGCAATTCTGTAATTCCAACTTAATGTACTCAAGTTGGACCAACTTAATTAAAGATTGATGAATGAACATATTTACTGCATTTGAATCCAATATAAGATAATAGTGTTGATCCAACTTTAAGGGTTTTGTTCCAACTCAATTCTGTAGGTTTTCTCCAACTAATGTACTAAATTTGGTTCCAACTCAAGTTAATTGAGTTTAACCAACTCATACAAATTATGTTAGTCCAACACAAGTGTTTAATGCTAATAGAAAGCCATTTAATAATGTGGAAATTCTTTCCATGATTATTTTAAGTTCATTTAAAGAGTAATTTTTTGGAGTATTTAACAAACTCTAGAGTCTGGATAACATGCATTGCACTATTACAATATCTAAAACTTAAATAAAAAAAAAAGTCATACAGATCTTATCGTTTTCTCCAATTTATTGTATCTATAGCAAATTTCACATCACGTGTGAAGAATACATCTAATGCAAGTTATATCACAGAAGAAAAATTAGTGGACATGGTGGAAACATAACCTGTTTAAACCATTTTTTTTAACCACAATGAACGGCTGAATCAAGTGATTTTCTGATTACCAGTACAACTACTTTGAAGGTCAAAGAGATGCACTTAAAAAAAACAAATATCACCAATTTTGTGTATCACAACATGAATACAAAATGCATGGTATCATCTGTCTGCAGTTCTTTCAGGTTCATGGTCCAGATACATGGTGTAGCTGTTGTATTGACAACATTTCTCAACGAGAAAGAAGAGTTTTGAGAACCTGTACTTTGTTGGATAGTTTGTGTGCATCCAATTCCATAAGAATCTTCTGCAGAACCTCAAAGGTGTACCTGAGTTCCGGAGGGTAGCTCAAGTTTAGTGAGTAGACCAGACCAAGCAACATTGCCACTGCAAAAGCTACACTGCCCAACTCACCCATTACTTCTACCCCCTCTAGAACAATCATAACATCCAGAGGGTCATCACCAGGCTCCGCACCCTCTGATCGAATGACAGATTCCAAAACTGTCTCTGCTATGGCAGTGGCGATGCTTTTGTCAACGTCCTTAAAAACAATTTTTTTAAAAAGAGAGAGAGAGAGGGAGAGAGAGAGAGAATTCATGTAAAATACCTAAAAGCTTTATTCATTCAAACTTTATAATAATGTAAATGTAATAAAAAATGACTGCCTGACATTTTTTCTGACTCAAGACAATCTAATTCAATACCTCAACAAAGTCCTGTCTTTTAAAATATTTAGTTGCGATAGGGGTGGCTGTGGCTCAGGAGGTAGAGCAAGTTGTGTACTGGATTGTGTACTTGGGTTCTCCAGTCTGAATACCAGAACTAACCATGGGTAAGATACTGAACCCCAAGTTGCTCCTGATACATTCATCATTATGTGAATGCTACATAGAAATACTTGTATGAATGTGTGCGTGAATGGGTGAATCATTATATGATATTAGTTCTGTGATGATATTATTTTATGAGGTTAATATAAAACACTCAAGAATGGTGCGTGCAGTATCTAGTGAGAAAAATAAAGCCCTTACTTTTCCTATTTTTAAAAGGTAATTTTTAAAGCCACAAATTTCTTGTATGTAGCTTTTTATATGTAGTTTGAGCCTATCTTTGATTATCTCATTAGATAAGGATAAATGCAAATTAACATACCAGGTAATCCTTCACCAGCTTCTCTGGATCTTCATTCAGGTACACGCTAAGACCTTTGAGGATGCATTGTCTTCTGACTTCAACAGCAACAGTCTTAATACACAGAGGAAAAATACATAAATTACACAAATATACTCTATCTCACTTCCCACTTATACATATATACATACACATATACACACGCACACACATAAATATATGAAACAAAGTGGGATATATATATATATATATATATATATGTTAAAATCACTAACTTGATGATGGCTTATGGGGTTGGATGGCAGCTGCGTCCTGAAACAGATTAGATAAATCAGTCCCGCAAATTTCAAATTAAAAATGATCACCTTACCTAAAATACCATTTCACAATTAAACATGTGTTATCTTAAAGGAGGGCACTGCAAGTCTCTAAGTTTATTAAGTAGACAAATATTTTAATTAAAAAAAAAATTAAAAAACAGAAAAAATATCAGTTCATGTTTAGTTTTTCCTCCTCATTGTACTAAAAACATACATCAATTGTTAAGTAAACTACTGTGCAGCAATTGCAACTTACAAACTTACACATTTAAACAACCCATACATAAAATTTGTATTTATCACAACAGTTCCTGTGGTAAAGCCCAACTAGCGTATTTGCAGAGGTTAAGTTATAAACAATATCTACATTTCAAGTAGCTGTCTTTCACATTAGGCTTTTATACTTGTGCTAGCTTGACATTGTGCTATATTGTTGTACTAACGTGCTAGCTAGCGAAAATGGCATAAACAGACAGATTTTTAAAAAACAAACAAAAAACCCAAATGTGAATAAATATCACTGAAAAGAATAGACAAACTAATGATATCTTTGCGCAAAAAGTATTTTCATTTGGATGGATGAAGACAGATTCACTCTTACCTTTCCAAGATGACTGCAAAGCAAACCATGTGCTTTCCTGCCTCCTGTTGTTTAAAATCTCACGTGATCTTGTGATATCGCGGGTCTTTAAGGCAGCTAACGACTCTTATTAGATTTTATCATGTCATATCAACAAGAATAAATGTAAGAGGTGTTAAGTTGGTAAATTTCATGTAGATCTTATATGATTTTTTTAGGTTCACCTTAGAAACATAAATTCATTGTGTTCAAATTACATGTTGGAGTCATGTAAATGCAATAACCCCCAAATTTTACTTTTTTGAGTGTGTGTTGAGGCTACATGATTGGCTAATATTGACCATTTCAACAGTTCTTTGTCTCTTCCTCTTAATTCTCAGCAACAGCATGTTTAGATGAGCTTCAGCTGATCTGCATGGACTGCTGCCTGAGCTTAACCCAGGATAATGTGTTTTAATGTTAAAATAGAGCTTCATGTCTTGTGTCATTTAAATGCTTGTTCACTTGAAACCATTGTTTCAATCTGCTCTACCATGATGTAGACAGGAAGTGAAATTAAGTAGGGGTCATATTGAAGCAGGAGTATATAAACAGTGTTGTGGAGGTGAAGAGAGTGCCAGACAGAATCATGAAATTAAAGCTGGATATTGAAGGTGTGATGTTGAATGTTGTCAGTGAGTTTTCCCCACAGGCTGGATGTCAGTTTGAAAAAAAGAGGAATTCTGCAGTAAGTTTGATTAAGTGTTAAAGAGTGCCACTGGGGGGAGAGAGTGACGACTGAAGCAGACTTCAGTGGACAATGAACAGACTTCAAGGGAACAGAGGCGAAGAGGAAGTGTGGGGCAAGTACGATGTAAAGGAGAGAAATGCATAAAGGGCACACGGTTGTTAATGGTGCGAAAATGATGGAAACGGCTGTAGTGAACACGCTTCAACAAGAGATGACTGACAATATACAGCTGTAGTGCTGAGGGAAACTGCCAAGCAGGAGTTTGATATTTCCTCTGGACAAAGATAATAAAAAAGACAAGGAGAAAAGTATACAGGAGTACTGGGAGGCTATGCAAACAAAGGGAGATGTTGCAGCATGCTTAATGTGGGCTGGACATTAAGGAAAGAAAAAAGGAATTGTATTGATTGGCTGTGCAGAGACATAAAGCTGGAAAGAATTTTCAGCAGTGATTATGGATAGAGATGGAAATGTAGTGAGAAACTAATGAAAACAGAGAGCGAGACAGAGGAGGATAGATGGTGGAAAACTTGTGAGGACTAAAAAGAATGAAGTAAGGGTATAGTGTATATACTAGACAAAAGAGCCATAAGGCAGGAGGAAAGGGAGATGACCACAGCGAAGATTCATGGATGTAGTGAACAAGGACATGTAGAGTTTTGGTGTGAGAGAGGAGGATGCTAGAGATAAGGTGAGAAGGAGGCAGATGATTTGCTCTGGTGACTCCTAAAGGGAGCAGATAAAAGATCGAAAGATTCAGTAAAATTCTTGAGATACAACCAGATCAGATGTTTCCTGCATATCAGTAATTATCATACAGTAAAGTTTAATGAGCCTAGAGGTAAGTATAGATGGCATCTGTCCTGGAAGCATTTTTAAAAATCATGTTTACTTTTAATAAAGCCCACAATGTGGTCGAAATCAAGCCTCATTTACTCATTATTAAAATGTTTTATTACAATATTTCCTCACTGTGGTTGAACACATTTCATCACTTTATGTTGGTCAGTATTAGACATCAAACATCAAAACTACTAATTGTCAAATTCAAAACGTTTGAAAGTCACTCCAATACAACATTAGTGAAATGCTTTTAGTTTTAATACAGTATTATTATACTGTAATGATATGTGTAGTATTACAATAAACAGCTATGTGGAGCAATTCACATCCTTTCACGCACAGACTGATGCATCACAGTATTTTTTGCATCATTTTAAGAAGGCCTCTATAAGAAAATTGTGATGACCAAAGTACGAATGTGACTCTGTGGACCGATGTCCTGCCACTAACATTATTGTTCTTGTTGTTCACAGGAAATTGGTTTTAGTTGCCTGCCTTATACTGTCTGATAAGACCAGCTGCGACCTCAACAAACAGGAAGTCAAACATGCCACTGATGTAAGTAATGCAAACATACAGTAGTAAAATTTGCCTTTGTCAGTCAGATCATGTTCCTCTTGCTCAGGGTGTTTGTGAGTCAGTCGAACATGAAAAATTGAAGCACAAGGTCCTGACATGTTTCACACCAAACTAAAGAAGCTAGCTGTATTCAACAAGCACCTGGCAGCACAAATGAACAAGCTGCTAATGGATGAGACAAACCCAGAGTCCTGGGATCAGACAGTCCTGATTCCAGGATTCCAGAAGAGATGGGTCCCATCCAGTTACCAACCAATAACCTTCCTCAGCACAATGTGGAAGCTCCTGTCAGGCATCATAGCGGCCAAGATGAACAGGCACATGAGCAGGGCATGCCAGAAAAAGGAGTTGGCAAAAACAAGGGGGCAAAACACCAGCCCCTGGTAGAATCCTGCTTCACACATGGATCCTGGAATACTTAGAACTACTCAAGGTCAACATGACCATAAGATCTTTCAGCAGGAATTCAAGGGGGGATGTAGTGAACAAAACTAGAAGCCAACTTCAAGCCAATTGCACAAGTTACCTTTAGGCGCAGGATTTAGCAAGTAGATGCTCTCTCCCCATCGCTGTTCTGCATATGCCTGAACACCCTAGCAGATCTGTAACAAGACTAGCAACGTCTTTTTCAGATACCCTGGTGGATAATAAGCTCCCCAAAGTAGGAGATAGAAGTCACTGACATCCAGATAAGGCATAGAGGGTCCCCCCCCCCCCAATTTTACACAATTTCTCTTAATTTTTATTTTACCTTTTTGCAAATGACATGCTGCATGTTCATGGGCTGCATTAACTGAAAGAAGCAGCAAAAAAAAAAAAAAAAAAATACCGCAGACCAGACTGGACTCATGTATAAAGTTAGATGTTAAAAGAAGGAACTCACTGTGACTTCCTCATTTCTTTTTCTGCGTTGTTAACATAATGTCTGCTTGTGATCCAGCTTCAAACCACATTTCATTCTGTGTTTTTTTTTTTCATTGTATCATAATGGGACAGATAGTTCACCAAACTGAGGTCTCCAACAGACTGTTTGACACTGCTGTGAAGTCTTGTGTCAGGACACTAGTGGAAGATCGAAGTACTGCAGGTTTGTATTTTTCTTTTCTAGCCTCTGATGGAAGGAGGTTGCAGAAACACTTCCTATTGAGCTGCAGTTGTTTTACACTTTGCGTTTTAGTGTCACAGCCCTCAGACTTTATTTTATCACAACATGCATGAACACATATTTCAACATCACTGTGAAACAGGGTGCTTCTAATTTTGGAGATATTGCACAAATGGAAGAAAGCAGTCTTACATATTTGTTGAATGTGGACATTGAAGGACATATCCTGCTACGAGAGGCCAAAATAATGCAATTCAGGGTAGACACCATATTTCTAAGGGTTTTAGGGCTGCACCCTGTGGAACTCCATAATTAATATTTGTGTTGAAAGAGCACTCCCTATTTACATGAACAAACTGGAGTCTGTTAGATATGATTCAAACCAGTGCAGCACAGTACCTTTAATACCCATAGTGTCACGGCACTGGTTCTGTGACCCAGTGTTTTGTGTTTCAGTTATATTCCTTGATTATTTGTTATTCAGGGTTTTGGTTTTCTTGGTGGTTTTCTGTTTATATTATCTTTATAGTTCTAGCTCCCAGTTTGGGTCACTGTGTCTTCCTTGTGTTCCATGTTGTATATCCAGTCAGTCATGTCTCAGTGTCAAGTCTGTGTCTCTGAGTTTGTGTCTTTGCGAAAGTCTCTGGCTTCCTGTTTTACTTTGATAGTCTTTGTCTTATGTCAGCTTTTTCCCCACTTGTTCCCCATCCTCTCATTAGCTGTGTCCCATTTCATAGGCTGCATCCTTCAGAGGCCACATTTGAAGGCCGATTATGTCACAGCCAGGCAACGAAGGCTGTCCCAATTTGAAGGCTCCAGGCTCCAAATGGGGCGCACAAATGCATCCTCCTTTTCCCCGGATTTGAAGGATTGGAACGGGTGTATCCTTCGTGGTCCAACTTATCCCAGGATTCATAGCGCAGCGGTGGCTGTGTGTAATTAAAAAAAAAAAGGCAGACGGCTTAAGAGTAAACTTATGTCACTTATTTATGCGTTTATACGGCGTTCAATAGTTGACCTTAATGTTACAGAGAATTTGACAATTTTGTGGATAATTAACTCAGTAATATATCAACAAAGAGAACAAGCTGAAAGTCTGTGAAGGCTGCCATGCTTAGTCTCGAGTATCACAGCACAAGCAGGATTCACTGCACTGTTAGTGTTAGCTCAGCTATTTTGCTGCCTCTTTTCAGTAGTTAAAGCCAAACAGACTTTAACGTTTGTTTTAACGAGCGGACGGTTCACTCGTTAAGCTAAACAAAAAGTGCTTTATTCATAGGATTCAAACATGTGGCCACTGTACCATCTGGGAACTCTTCTTATTTAGTACTCCTAATAACACAAACCGAAAATACTCATCCTGTTTTGCTGTTTTGTAGTAGTGTAAACCAGCGGTCCCCAACCTTTTAATGCCCGGACCGGTTTAATGTCAGACAGTAGTTTCATGGACCGGCCTTTAAGGTGTTGCGGATAAATACAACAAAATAAAATGATACAACCAAGACAAAAACTGTGGTATTTTGTAAATATAATAATAAACACGAATTCACTGTGTAACTGTGTAACTTTATTAGCAGTGTCCTCCTGAAATGCTCCACCAACATTGAGAGTAACATCCTCCTCTCTGCCTCTTAATGCTCTCTGGTCGCTATGGTAACGCATAAATATTTCTTTCAAAATAAGTTACAAAACTCCAACAGAGGAAAAGACCCAGGGAAACCGAGTTACCAATAAAAACCCTGAAAACCATAAATTTCACACCCGAGCCTCAACTCTCGGGGTGTGAAACCAAACGACTCACAGACCAGTACCGGTCCATTTACCGGGGGTTGGAGACAGCTGGTGTATACCATCTGAGACCGTCACCTTTTTGTCTGTCCTGCACTCTCTCTCTTTTTCTTTCTCTCTGATTGTGTAATAAAAGTATGAACATTTATTTAAGTTAAACTTGTGTTTGAATCCTGCAGCTTATCACACATTTGATTTCCATGTGTGAGAACTGCAAGTGTCCAGAGTGAGGACAGACTAAGGGACCCACTGCTGCACATCATCTGTGAGGCTTTGCACCCCTGATGATCCACCAGGACAAACTCAGCAGTGTCTGAGGAGGAGGAGGAAGAGCCAGCACCAGCTGAGAGATAGACAGAATAGAACTTTGTGAACGACTGATAGAAAAGTTTAAAAGCAGCGGTTGGAGGACGAGGAGTAGGTCTCCAGCCCTCCACCATCACCAGTCTCCTCCGTCTCCCTGATCCCTCTGCGAAGAGGAAGTGGGATCCACGCTGCCGACGCTCCTCACCACAGCCAGATTCCAGGACTTCTGAACAGCCGGCTGTGGTGAGTAACACAGACATTTTCTATTCTTCTGCTAAAAAATTGACTGTATGCTCTGGGGCAGACTCAGTTTTGTGTGGGGAGCAACGAAGCCCGTATTTCTTGTGCTTCCGAGCCAAGGATTATTACCATGGGCACTGTCCATTTCAAGGACTTGTATGTTAATCCTGTGAATAAGAGAGATTTTTCCTCCTCTGTTCCTCTAGTCAGCCCTGAGTCTGTCAACTCAGTGACTGTTCATTCTGAGGAAATCTGTTCCAATTAAATGGATTTTAAGAACTGTTTCCTCCATGCTCTTTCTGAGCCTGGGACATTTATTGCAGAGGCTGTGAAATCCTGCTCAGAGGATTTAAAGACTGTTTCTCCTGAGAGCTCAACCGAGCTGCCTCAGCTTCCTGTCCCCAATGAGAGCTCAGGTGAGCCATCTCAGCTGTCTGCAGCAGCCTCCGCTAAGAGCTCAGACAAGCTAATCCAGCCTGCTTTGAACTGTGTTTTGCTGGAGCCGGAGAGACATCCAGAGCTAGCTTGGTGTCCCACGCAGATTCAGCTAGCTTCACCTTAGCCAGAGGTCTCTGCACCTGCTGGCCATGTTTCTGTCCCGCCAAAGGTTTTCGCACCATCTGGTTAAGTTTCTGTTCCCGCTGGGGGCTCAGCAGAGCTGCTCCAGCCGTCTGCAGTTTCCACGCTGTCATCTGTCTCTGCTGGAAGCTCTGGGGAATCCGTTTATTTGTCATCTGCCTCCGCTGGGGGCTCTGGAGAGTTCGTCCAGCTGTCAATGGCTTCCATGCTGCTGCCTGTTCTCACTGGTGGCTCAGGAGAGTCCATCTAACTGCCAGCACAACCGTTCATAGCTGTCACGCCGTCACCTGTGACTCCACCACCCATGGCTTTCATGCCACCACCTACTCAGCTGCTAGCTCAACCACCAGCTCAACCATCCACAGCTGCCATGCCGCCAGCAGCTGAACCACTTGCAACCTCCATGCTGCCGTCTAGTCCAGCTGCATCTCCATCAGAGGTCAGCGCGCTGTTTGGTCCTCCCATGTCTGGTCCTGTCTGCCGGCCAGGTAGGGTGATTTATGACATCACCCATCAGCCACCTACTAAGTAGTTTTGAGACACCTTGCTTCAGGTGACCTCAGTGGGTCATATGATGTACCACAGTGGTTTCACCCTAAATGTTTTTTCACACCTTGGCTCATGTGATGAGGCACATGATCAATACTGGGCCAATGACCACTAAGATTCAAACACCTGGGATTCTCCACCTCTTGGTTTTTAGAACTGAAGAAGCCTCCTGGATGAAGCATCTTCAAAAAGTTTAAGAAGTCCAGTTGGTTTCTTTTTCAATATCCTCTGTATGAAGAAGAGTCTAAATACTTCCACTGGAGAAGTGAAGGAAATGTGTATATTTTAATATCTATAAGATATTTTATAAATGAAAACCAGACACTGTTAAAACTGCCAATGTTCATATTTATTTTCATTAAAAACATGTAGGTTACTGTATCTCTTCACTTTTTGTTTTCCTTATATCACATGTCCTTAAATGATAGCAGTCTGTTTCCTGCAACGGTTTCATCTATCCTACAAAGTCATAATAGCAACATTTTTTGTATCTGTTGAGCTGAATTATAAGCAGCTGTAATAAAAACAGCTTTAACCTGAGGCTATATGACTGTGCATTGAAGTTATAAATATGTCAAAAGTAGAAAAATAAACAAACTAACTTTTGTATAATTTGTACTGAGCTGTTGCCACTGGGATAGTTGAGGTTTCACCCATAGCTTAAGTGCTCATGTAATTATCACCACCCTGGCTGATGTCGTGTCTGGCTGGTGATCGGGGGACTGGCTGACTGCGTCCCGGGATCACTGCTGGCTATGGGAAGGCACCTGTCCATCCACACTTCAGAGTGTGGGGATGGCTGTGTGTGTCCGGGGCTAGCTTGGGCCTCTTCATTGTGCGGTGGGGGCTCCGGTGGGTGTTGGGCAGTTACTGAGTCCCGCCTTTGCCTCATGCTGGGGTGGCCAGCGGGGTTGGTTGCCTGCTGGCTATAGGAGCTCCGTCCGGCCTCCGTCTTCCCTCGGCTAGGATAGAATGTATGGTTGTCGAGATTAAGATCTTCAGGTCTCTTGGGTCTTTCCCAGGCCTTCACCCTCATTTCTCAAATGTGTTTCATGACAAACAATCATACACACTCCCATCTTCTCTCTTTCTGGTTCACACACACACACACACACACACACACACACACACACACACACACACACACACTGTGTTTTGTCTTTCAGGTGTTGCTTATTGTTTGTGTACTTTGTCACAGATGTAGCAGTTGGAGACCCAGCATGTCTGTTGGCTTCATCCTCGATTTTCCCCCACCCATACACAGAAAAATATGAATAATAGGATTAAATAAATAAAACAAAAACCTAAAAAGAGGAGCCTACAGAGAGCCTACAGTGCCCCTCTTGGGAAAGCAAATATGTTTGGCAAAACAAAGCATTCAGACATTACGCTTGTTACAGCTGCTGGACAGGACAGGTTTAAAAAAAGTACTGAAGTAATTCATAGTGAGGAAACAGTAGAGTACACAGGAGGTGAAGCATCTTTGGTGTGGATGGCAGTACTCAGGTCCACCTGAGGCATTGAGTAGACAACATCAGTTGCTTCACCACAGGGGGCGCTGCTGGTGGCAGGAATGTGGGAAAACTCCACTTCAGCGTAGCAGAGGTTATCTGCCTTAAAGAGATAAAGAGGTGAGATCAAACATTAGACTCCAAAAATATGTTATAATTAATGTTGAATAGTTGAGTTGCAAAAACCCAAAGCTGCAAAAAACAAGAAAACATTAATTATCATAAAGCCTCTGAAGTCACCTTTTAAAATACATTTGTAACAAAATCTGAACATTACAACGTTCACCAACACAAGATTTACTAGACTGCTTTTTTTTTACTAGACAGTGTTTTACAGCTGTATTAAACACAGATTAATCTGGATTAACCATAACTTTTGATAGACTTGTTTTCCACCAGAAAGGTGTTTTTGGTTTTTTTTGGTTTTTAAAATCACACTGAGTATGAAGCTCATATTTATTCAAAAATACAAATTTCAATATTGGAAGGATTCTTTAGAGTCTTTTTCTCAATTTAAAAGATTTTATCTGCTCCAAACATAGAGGAAGAACTTTTATTTCTTCAGTCTTCAGTGGAACATGGCTCTCTGTGTTTGACAACAGATGAATTAATTCAATACACAAACAGTTACCTGGTTTACTCAAAAGTTTTACTTACATTGTTATGAGGAGAGGTTGCAAGGCTGTAGAGGTCTATATTTTCAACTCCATCTGAATGGGGGTCTTTAGCAGTGGCATAAACTGAAGACACTTCGACAGGAGGTGACCTGCTCGGCATGTCACACTTTCTAATATCTTCATACAACCTGTTGGCCTGCAGCAGGAAAACAAACCAGCTGACAGATACAAAGCAAACAATAATGAAGCTGATGTGTGTCTCATTTCCTAAAACTCACCTGCGTGTCAGCATACTCTGTTTCCACAGGAGGTCCTGAAAAACATGCAGGTCAGAAAATAAACATATCAATAAACCATATCAATCAAATCTGCTACAGTCAGTTTCTGTTGTGAGTCATAAATGAACATTCGGTGCTCTTTCTACAAACAGACTGAACTTCAAAGGTGAAAACAGCGTGACAGAAACGTCACACCTGACTTAATTCATGCAAACTGGGACATTCTGAGCTGAGCATCTTTAATTCAATTCAATTCAATTCAATTCAATTTTATTTATATAGCGCCAAGTCACAACAAAAGTCGCCTCAAGGCGCATTATATTGTACAGTAGATCGCACAATAATAAATACAGAGAAAAACCCAACAATCATATGACCCCCTATGAGCAAGCACTTTGGCGACAGTGGGAAGGAAAAACTCCCTTTAACAGGAAGAAACCTCCAGCAGAACCAGGCTCAGGGAGGGCGGGGCCATCTGCTGCGACCGGTTGGGGTGAGAGAAGGAAGACAGGATAAAGACATGCTGTGGAAGAGAGACAGAGATTAATAACAGATATGATTCGATGCAGAGAGGTCTATTAACACATAGTGAGTGAGAAAGGTGACTGGAAGGAAAAACTCAATGCATCATGGGAATCCCCGGCAGCCTCACGTCTATTGCAGCATAACTAAGGGAGGATTCAGGGTCACCTGGTCCAGCCCTAACTATATGCTTTAGCAAAAAGGAAAGTTTGAAGCCTAATCTTGAAAGTAGAGATAGTGTCTGTCTCCCGAATCCAAACTGGAAGCTGGTTCCACAGAAGAGGGGCCTGAAAACTGAAGGTTCTGCCTCCCATTCTACTTTTAAATACTCTAGGAACAACAAGTAAGCCTGCAGAGCGAGAGCGAAGTGCTCTAATAGGGTGATATGGTACTACAAGGTCATTAAGATAAGATGGGGCCTGATTATTTAAGACCTTGTATGTGAGGATTTTGAATTCAATTCTGGATTTAACAGGAAGCCAATGAAGAAGCCAAAACAGGAGAAATATGCTCTCTCTTTCTAGTCCCTGTCAGGACTCTTGCTGCAGCATTTTGGATCAGCTGAAGGCTTTTCAGTGAGTTTTAGGACATCCTGATAATAAAGAATTACAGTAGTCCAGCCTGGAAGTAATAAATGCATGAACTAGTTTTTCAGCATCACTCTGAGACAGGATATTTCTAATTTTAGAGATGTTGCGTAAATAGAAGAAAGCAGTCTTACATATTTGTTTAATATGTGCATTGAAGGACATGTCCTGGTCAAAAATGACTCCAAGGTTCCTCACAGCATTACTGGAGGCCAAGGTAATGCCATCCAGAGTAAGAATCTGGTTAGATACCATATTTCTAAGATTTTCAGGGCCGAGTACAATAACCTCAGTTTTATCTGAATTAAGAAGCAGAAAGTTAGCGGCCATCCAGGTCTTTATGTCTTTAAGACATTCCTGCAGTTGAACTAATTTAGCTTTTTCTGTTTAACTTTTGTATATATATGTTAATAAAATCCTATTTTGGTAAAATGAACTGCCCTTCAAAGGTGTGTTTAGCTACTGCACGTTGACATTTCTATTGTTTGAGAGAATATTTAATTCATACATGAAAAAGTCATTTATAGCAGTTGAAAAGTGCTTCTTTTTAAATTTCATATTAGTTTAAAAAAGAAACGAAAATCTTATATTAGGTTTAGTCTCAAGGAAATGGATGTGGATCAGTGTGGTGAACTGTGTTTTGTGTGTTTCCCATAGCCTCACCTCTGGGTTTAGCGGTCCTCTTCATCATGTAGAAAATCAACAAAGTTGCTAAAAAGACGGTGATGATAACGACCAGAATCAGACCCACATAAATCAGCACATCTGCAGGAGTTTAACAGAGAAGATTTCTTTTACTCACAGTGTAAACATGTGGCCTCCAGGTCTGTTCATTTAGCAGTAAAGTTGTGCACATACGTGTTTTTGGACTGAAAAGATTTCCTCAAACATTACCTGACAAACTGTTTACGAAGCATGACAGAACAATTTTTATTGCTTCTCATTTACAACACTTAAAGATCGGAGTGCTTCTTCCACAGCTCTTAATGTGTCAATCTTTTGTAGTTCTGTGATTAAAAACACATTAATGAACCCACAGCCTTTTTCTACTCGGGCACTCAAAATGCTTCATCTGACCTGCCTCATTCATCCTTTTAGACAAACACTTTTTTCCTACACCTTGTGCTTTCTATCCAACAGTGACACTCTGATAAACACACTGGAATTTGGGATCAAACAACTGGTCTTCCAATTAGTAGATGACATGCTCTACCTCCTGAGCGACAGCCACCCAATATATTGTACCTGATCTTGCATCTTTGGTTTCAGTGGAGGCTGATGAAGGTGTGGAGCTTCCTGAAGTTAAGCTTAAACTCTGTGTTGTTGGTGGTGTGGAGGCTGATGAAGGTGTGGAGCTTCCTGAAGTTGAGCTTAAACTCTGTGTTGTTTCCATTTTTGGTGGCGCAGAGGCTGATGAAGGTGTGGAGCTTCCTGAAGTTGAGCTTAAACTCTGTGTTGTTGGTGGTGTGGAGGCTGATGAGAGAAACACTGAAGCTGAAAAAGGTCTCAGAGTCCCGTTTGGTGTTGAAGTGGTTGAAGCTGTGAACAATGAAACCATCAGAGTCATAATAAGACCACTTGAAGCAGTTTATATATCTGCATGTGACTGACGTGGTTATGGGCTGTTTGACAGCAGAACTGATGAAACTTGATGTTTCAGATAAATATAACATCTGTAGGTGATTTGAAAGAAAAGTAGCTGCCTTTGAGACGGGAAACTTCTGTCACACCTTCAAAGACAAACACGACTGTTAGCAGAAACTCACCTTCTGTGATAATCAGCTCAAAATCATCGTTTCCATCTGTCCACAAGACTCTGTCCAAAGAGCACCTGTACCATCCTGAGTCAGACTGTTTCAGCTGTGTGATGCTCACATACATAATATATGACAGAGTATCTGTTTGTTCATATTTAATGCTGTATCTGCCGTTCTGAGCTGCATCATCAGATGTTTCAACAAGAATGTTTCCATTTTCACATTTTTCCTTACAGAAGAGTTTCCTGCTTCCAGAGAAATAAAACTTGCACCCAACTGTGATGTTTCCTCCTTCCTCTGCTCTGTGGGTGAGAGTTTGTGCTTTGACCAAACCAGTGTTTCCATCCTGAAGTGCTGCTGAAAGGATGAACAATCATTAGTTACAATCTTACTATAGATTAAATGTGACAGGTGATTATAAATTTGAACTGATCACAGAAGTTCAGTTAACTTCATTTTTCTGTTTTTATTTGCAAACAGCAAACTTCCTGTTTTATACACGAACACAAAGCATCTGATGTGGAAGATTCAGAGTTTAAGGATTGTGAAAAAGATACAAAAATGAGTTTTGACTTTTATTTCTCTTACATGACATCATCATCATCATCATCATCATCATCATCTGTTTCTGTGCTATCATGTGAAATGAGCTAGTCCTCACTTTGTCACCGCTCACTGTGCTGTTGCTCTTCAGCTCATTAAGAGAAGAAATGAAACACAGAGTGTTGTTTCATCAGCTCTACTATTATAAGTTTTGCTTTCAAAGAAGAGTAGAGGAAAAGTATTGATTACAGTTTCAACATACAATAAAAAGTAGAAATGTATGGGCATTCAAACTGATGTGAATCTCAAATTAATTTGCAAACTACAGTTGTGAAAAAAAAGGTTTGTATAAACATTTAAATTCCACACAGATTTATATATTTCACAGATTTTTCTCATGCTGCTAATAAGCTGCATGTTTGAGTGACTCATTTCCAAACTTCACACTATGTTTAACTACAGAAACCAGTAACTATGAGAGTGAACAAAGAAATGAAGAAGGAAGTAGTAAAAACTGAGTGATTACCTACAAATGAAAATAAAATGGAGACAAATAAGACTTAGAAGAGAGAAAGTGACAGAAACAAGAAGAGAATTTACTCACTGAGGAAGATGAAGCAGACCAAAGTGTGTTTCATCTCAGAGCTCTGATGGTTTAATGCTGCTTCTCTTCTTCTTCACTTCAAACCAGAAACTTCTTACTTCTCTTAATGATGAGATCACGCCCTCAAACCGCACACACACACACACACACACACACACACACACACACACACACACAAATTCCTGCTCTCTCACCAGTCGGGGTGAGCGATGCGATCCTCCTACAAGGCAGATAAATCCCCGCAGTCTGAGTGTGTGCAGGTCTGGATCCTGGAGATCACGCTGGAAGGATCCATCTAGTGGAATCTCTGGACTCTCTTCATGGAGCTCATGGCTCAGTAAAACAGCTGACAGAGACACGGAGCATCGTTAATCACATGAAACCGGAACTTGTGCGATTTTAGCGGCTTCTACCGAACATTCATCTGACTGTTAGGGGCCAGCTGATAAACTTCAACAGCTCTGACTCAAGGACAACTTTGATGGAGCTAAACTGCAGCAGACGAGACAGTTTCTGTCTCTAATCACGACCGTGTCAAGTTACTTGAAACATCGTGACACTGAACTTCCTGTAAATTTCCAAAATAAAGGCTCATGTTCGACTTAGCAGGAAGTGCAGCAGATTTAAAATCTTTTTAGAAGACCAGTATGTATATTTAAATGGAAATAAATTGCAATGAAGAATAACTAGTCATTTAAGCCAGTCTGTTTCCAGCATGGTTATAAGAGGTCTTAGTTATATTATAATGGCTGTCAGTCCTGCAGATCAAACAGAAAACTACAATCTTCCTAAATAACATTTTCTACATCTGATTTCTGGAACTTTTATGAAAATCAGTATAAAAGTTCTTCGCCTACATTTACTTAATCAGCTGTATGTAGAAACAGTGACAAACAGATGAAAAGTTCATCATGACGTGCTTTTGAAATTAAAACTGAGCAGCAACAAAGGCAGACTCAGGGATGGGAGACTGTCTGTGATCACAGGAACACAAAGAAACAGTTTGTTTTAATGGAAGGTTTTATTGCTTCAAGATATTATTTAACAAAAAACATTTGATCATAAGCAAATATTAAGCTTTTGTCAACACAATAAAAGACCAAAACTGATAAACCCAGAATAATTATAAACAATCATGACCACAGGCCTATCCCAGCTCTCATTCACATTATATTTACTTTATTGTATCAAATATTTATCCATTTATTTTTGGGGGGCAAGTAAAATGTTTCAGATTTCTTTTAAATTTATTCTCATCATAACTTGAATCTTTTGACATTCAGACCTTCATCCAGTCTCTTCTGACACTTGAGCTGTGAAGGGAAATATTTACCAAGTGTTTATCTTCACTTTATTGTTTTTACATTAGAAATTATTTCCATGTTAAATTCTTTGTGTCTGATTTGACAACACAGACAGGTGACACAGCAGTGTAGCTGAGGTCCAGTGGTTTAGTTTAAATACACATCATCATAAATAGTTGAGCACATGCAAAGTCAGCCACCTGGAGCCTTTTTGATGACAGCATTTAAGGACCTCCCTCCAAGAACAGCCTACCTGCTGGCTGATCTAATAACTCTCCATACTCCCTCCTATATGCATCATTTTGTGCAGCTCTCTCACTGAATCTGTCCTCCAGAATCACAATAGCAAGAATAGTTTTTCAAACTGGGAAATATTCCAGTTTGAGAAAATGAAAAACAGAATCAATTATCTGTTAAACTAAATTATAAGTAGCTGCAATAAAAAAGCTTTAAACTGAGGCTAATTGTTTGTCTGTAGGTGATAAATGTCATAAACTGTTTTATGAACTGTGTTCATCTGTTAGTCACTGAGGTTCCATCAACAGCATCACTGCTGATGTTTTTCAGCAGCAGAGGAGATCTGTGGTGTGGTTGGCAGGGCTGGCATGTGCCTGAAGTCTGGAGGAGACGACACCAGCTGCATCACCACTGGGGGGCGCTGTTGGTGGTGGGAATATGGGAAATCCACTTCAGTGTAATCATCTCCATTCATGTCATCGTTAGTCTGACATCAAACTTCAGACTCTAAATTAAATGATAACGTTGCCCTCAGTGTGTTGATGAAGCAGAAATGAACAAAATAATGAAAATTTCTAAAAAATATCTAAAACACTAATGCAAAACAAACAACAACAGCAGCACAAATTGTCATATCTTGATGCATTCTCAATCATCCAGGTAAGCAAATCTCCAAAAGTTGATTCTGTTCATCTGGACGTAGCGTTTTCAGTGGGAGGAACATTTCATCACTCATCCAAGTGACTTCTTCAGTCTCAGCTGACTGCAGGTTTCCCCAATTTTATAAACAGTACATTTGCATAATGACTGAAACCAGCCCACTGAAGGAACAATGGGCTGGGAGGTCAGTTCCTTCATCATAATTATGCAAATTCTCATGACCGTTGATTAAAGACCACTGATCCCCGATTATTTATCAGGGAAACCAAACAACCTCTGGTTAAGCAGATGGCACAACACAGAAGAGCTACCTCATCAGGCCAGGACTCTGCAGTCTATTTATACCTACAGGCCAGTGGACACTCTTTCAATGATGAGGATGTACACATCCTGGACAGGGAGGAACGCTGGTTTGGGCGCGGAGTCAAGGAGGCCATTTACGTGAAAAGGGAAAGACCATCTCTGAATCGAGGAGGGGGCCTAAGGGTACATCTGTCACCATCTTACAATGCTGTGATTGCAGCCATTCCCCAACTCTCTGTGAATGGGACTCATGGCCATTGACCAGTGGGATTTGATCAACGGTCATGACAATCTGCATAATCATAATGAAGGAACTGACCTCACAGCCCATTGTTCCTTCAGTGGGCTGGTTTCAGTCATTATGCAAATGTACTGTTTATAAGATTGGGGAAACCTGCAGTCAGCTGAGACTGAAGAAGTCACTTGGATGAGTGATGAAATGTTCCTCCCACTGAAAACGCTACGTCCAGATGAACAGAATCAACTTTTGAACACAAATAGTAATAATAATCTCTAAAAATAGTACTTAACAACAAATGAAGAATTTATTATTGGACTGTTCCAAACTAGCTGTACCTAATAAACTGGGACCAGAGAGTCCACATTGACTTTGTGCATTCCTCATCATTAATATTAGCTGGCAGAAAGAGATGATATAGTAAAAATCACAGAGCTTAAAATCAGACCACAGTTTTACTTTGTTGTGAGCAGAGGTGGAGAGGCTGCAGAGGTCTATGTTTACATCTCCATCTGGTTGGAGGCTTTTGGTGTAGCGTACACTGAAGACACTCCTGCAGGAGGTGAGCTGCTCTGTCTGTCCTCCTCTCTGATCTCTTCACACAACTGGTTGTCCTGCAGAAGGAGATCAAACCAGCTGATTGATACAAATCAAGCTGTGATGAAGCTCAGGTGTCTCACAATTCCTAAAACTCACCTGTGTGATGTCAGCACGCTCAGATTCCACAGGAGGTCCTGAAAAACATGCAGATCAGAAGATAAACATCAGTCTTTAAGACGTGTTCCACCAAGTAGAACCTGAGGAAGTAAACTCAGGATCAACGATGATAACTGGCAGTAATCAGTTACTGTTCTTAGTCCTGATGCATGTGCCGCCAATATGAACCACAATAACAGCAAACTAAGAACAGTTCCTCTATATTTTTATTTGATTTGATCAACTATCATTTTGGTTAATTTCACTTTTTCAGAGTTCAGCTTTTAGTTTAGTTTTAGTTAACTAATAATCTGGATGGACACACTTTTATCAGGCTGACTGTTACAGGAGAATTAGACTAACTATGATTATTTCGTTGAGGAAGAATCTCTGAGCCATGCTCTGTTTGGCTTTTCTGTAAATAATCTGATGAAAATGATATTTTCCTACTAAATAAACTGCATCTGTTGACAGACAGAAGCTGATTTCAGGCATTTTCTTTGCATTTTTCTTGTCTGACTCCTGTTGTTAGCACATAAATCTGTTTCCACTGTGACATTATGAGTAATTTCCTACAATGTGTACTGCTAAATGTTTACTATTAAAATTTGTTTACTGAGGTTTAGTCTCCAGGAAATGAATGTGCATTAGTGTGATGAGCTCTGAAGTGATGAAAACACTGTTCTCATGTGTTTCCTGTAGCCTCACCTCTGGGTTTAACGGCTCTCCTCTTCATCAGCAAAGATGCTAAAAAGATGCTGATGACAACGACCAGAATCAGCCGCACATAAAGCAGCACATCTGCAAGAGCTTAACAGAGAAGATTTCTTTGACTCACACAGTGTAAACAGTTGTTACAGCAGTGATGGTGTGAGTGTGTGTGACTCCTCCTCCTTCTGACTTCAGGTGTTTCCTCTCATAATTGTGGGCGGGACATATAAAGAGGAAGAGGAGGAGGGGAAACTGGGCTGTTGGGCCATTTGAGGCAGTGAGCGCGGTCGTCATCGTGTCACTCCTGTTGAGTACTGAGTTGTTTTTGTGTGTGCATGAAATTATTGAATGAAGTAGTTACTCAGAAGCATAGAAAGTATTTATAGTTTCACCAAGTTTTCTGTATTAAGTACCTGCTGTTGTACTTTCTGGTAAACCTTGAGCAGCTCCTCATTCTGCTTCAAACACTCAGTAACAACTACAGCTCCCACAATGCTTTACTCTGTCTGCGTCTGTTACACTGACAGTTGTGAAAAAGCTCTGAAACCAAACAGTGACTAATCACAGTCTGTATCTGTCATCTAGCACAGATCTCATGTAGTGCTGCTCTGAGGAAGTCAGCCATGTTCTCTCTCAGCTGCTGACCTGCTGTGGTGGAAACTTATTTCTCATTTATTTCTACAGTTTTTCTCCTTTACGTCACTAAAAGATCAGAGTGATTCTTCCACAGCTCTTAATGTGTCATTCTTGTATCGTTCACTCATTAACAGATCTTCAACACATGTAAATCTGCATACATATAAAAATCTATAACGTACCTGAACTTCCAGAGGAGGCTGATGAAGGTGTGGAGCTTCCTGAAGTTGAGTTTAAACTCTGTGTTGTTGGTGGTGTGGAGGCTGATGAAGGTGTGGAGCTTCCTGAAGTTGAGCTTAAACTCTGTGTTGTTGGTGGTGTGGAGGCTGATGAAGGTGTGGAGCTTCCTGAAGTTGAGCTTAAACTCTGTGTTGTTGGTGGTTTGGAGGCTGATGAGAGAAACACTGAAGCTGAAAAAGGTCTCAGAGTCCCGTTTGGTGTTGAAGTGGTTGAAGCTGTGAACAATGAAACCATCAGAGTCATAATAAGACCACTTGAAGCAGTTTATATATCTGCATGTGACTGACGTGGTTATGGGCTGTTTGACAGCAGAACTGATGAAACTTGATGTTTCAGATAAATATAACATCTGTAGGTGATTTGAAAGAAAAGTAGCTGCCTTTGAGACGGGAAACTTCTGTCACACCTTCAGAGACAAACACGACTGTTAGCAGAAACTCACCTGCTGTGACAATCAGCTCAAAATCATCGTTTCCATCTGGACTCAAAATTCTGTCCAAAGAGCACCTGTACCATCCTGAGTCAGACTGTTTCAGCTGTTTGATGCTCACATACAGAGTAAATGGGGGAAAGCCTTTGTTTTCATATTTAATGCTGTATCTGCCGTTCTGAGCTGCATCATCAGATGTTTCAACAAGAATGTTTCCTTTTTCACATTTTTTCTTACAGAACAGTTTCCTGCTTGCAGACAAATAAAAGCTGCATTTAACTGTGATGTTTCCTCCTTCCTCTGCTCTGTGGGTGAGAGTTTGTGCTTTGACCAAACCAGTGTTTCCATCCTGAAGTGCTGCTGAAAGGATGAACAATCATTAGTTACAGTCTTACTATAGATTAAATGTTTTTTAAATATGATTTTTAATTTTAACTGATCACAGAAGTTCAGTTAACTTCACTTTTCTGTTTTTATTTTACAGCAAACGTCCTGTTTTATACACGAACACAAAGCATCTGCTGTGGAAGATTCAGAGTTCAAGGTTGTGAAAAAGATGTAACGTGAGGGTTCACTCGATGGTTTGGAATCTCTCTGAATAATTAGGAACATCAAGACGGAGACAGATAACTTTCTTAGCAGCCTCTTTACCCTCAGCACACAGCCCCAACAAAAACCAACACTTCCTGTACCGCCCTTATGAATACTTCACTGGCCTCTCAGAAGCCAGGAAATCTTATACTCAGATCAATGCAGGGAAAACAACTAAGTAGATATAACACTTATTACTGCTTTGAACATGCATGTGTAAACATTCAAATGTGTAAACATGTAAATATCAAAACACGTAACCACCAAATAGCTACATAACTAGCTCTATAACACTTGTAAACACCTGTTTGTTTATCAAATTATATTTAAATTTACCTCTACACTTTACAAAGATATAAAAATGAGTTTTGCCTTTTTTTTTTTTTGGTGACATCATCATCGTCATCATCATTAGCTGTTTCTATGTTTGCATGTGAAATAAGGGTGTTAGATAAGCTTTAATTTTAAAAGTTTGTCTTTTAATGAGTAAGTAGAGTAAATGTATTTGATTATAGATTCAATGTGGAATAAAAAGTAGAAATTTCTGGGGATCAAACTGGTGTGAAACTAAAAGCAATTGCGAACTGCAGTCGTTCAGTGTAAACATTTAAATTCCACACATTTGTATATTTCAAGGACTTTTCTTATGCTTTCAATAAGCTGCATGTTTGAGTGACTCGTATCCAAACTTCACACAATGTTTAACCACAGAAACCAGTAACTATGAGAGAGAACAAAGAAATGAAGAGTCGATCACAGAAGTTCAGTTAACTTCATTTTTGTTTTGCAGAAGAACGCAAACCAGGAGCTTTCAGTGTTTAAAGTTTGTGTTAAGTTACAAAAACTAGCTTTGATTTTTATTTCTCTTTGATGACATCATCAACAGCTTTTTGGCATGTTTGAGAACTGAGGGAAACTGAGACAATTTAAACACACCAGATGATTAGAAGATGAAAAACACCAAGAAACACAACTTAATGAAATCAGACCAAGGAGACAAGGGGAAGCAATTAGACACCACATACACAAGACAAGGGACTATCAAAATAAAACAGGAAGTAACAAATACAGCGATGAAGACTAAGACATGTGGCAAGAGATAAATAAGCAGAGAAATGACTGACTGGGGAGACAGAAAGGGAACACAAAAGTGATAACTAAACATAATCACACAAGCAGCCATAAACCAGAAATACAGAAAATAAAAGTCAGATGCACGAGGAGTAAAGAACAAATATGGAGCTCAAACACAAAATTCATCTTAACCAAGAAGGAACCCAAAAGACTACAGAACAGGAGAACAGAACTATGATACAAGAACAAACCAAAAAATAAATAACAGAAATCCCCCAAAACTCAAAATAATGACTAGTTTCAAAACTGAGTGATAAAATGGAGATAAAATAAAATGGAGACAAATAAGACTTAGAAGAGAGAAAGTGACAGAAATAAGAAGATAATTTGCTCACTGAGGAAGATGAAGCAGACCAAAGTGTGTTTCATCTCAGAGCTCTGATGGTTTAATGCTGCTTCTCTTCTTCTTCTCTTCAAACCAGGAACTTCCTGTATATCTCTGCTGTTTCTTAGAATATCATGTATCACGCAGCATCATAGTTCACAGTTCATAGTCACATCATCATTGTAATTCTCTGTCTGCTAATAAAGTCCTGTAAATCACGTTTACCAGTGTCTCTGTGTGGATCTACATTTGAGTCCATTTGGCCTAGTTTGGCCTTTGGCCGTGACATGAAGAGAGGGAGGCAGCATGCAGACACAGAGAAATATATTTCCTCTCTTCATGAAAAGCTTTATTGGTTCAAGATATTAATTTACAAAACTGATTTGATCATAAGCAAGTTGTAAGAGTTTGCAGACACATTTTTGCATGTCAAATGTTTTCCATGCTAAGTTAATTTGGTTTATGTGTTGTGTTTATTTTAATCTGACTTCTGAGCACACAGAGTGACCACACAACGGTTTAGCTGAGCTGTGTGGTGATATTTTTGTGCCTCTATTCTGAGCACATGTAAAAAAAAATTCTCCTCAAAATGCAAAATTTGTACTTGCAAAATTTTTTTTTACATGTGCTCAGAATAGAGGCACAAAAATATCACCACACAGCTCAGCTAAACCGTTGTGTGGTCAGTCTGTGTGCTCAGAAGTCAGATTAAAATAAACACAACGCAAAAATGAAATTAACTTAGCATGGAAAACGTTTGACATGCAAAAATGTGTCTGCAAACTCTTACAACTTGCTTATGATCAAATCAGTTTTGTAAATTAATATCTTGAACCAATAAAGCTTTTCATGAAGAGAGGAAATATATTTCTCTGTGTCTGCATGCTGCCTCCCTCTCTTCATGTCACGGCCAAAGGCCAAACAGGCCAAATGGACTCAAATGTTGATCCACACAGAGACACTGGTAAACGTGATTTACAGGACTTTATTAGCAGACAGAGAATTACAATGATGATGTGACTATGAACTGTGAACTATGATGCTGCGTGATACATGATATTCTAAGAAACACAGCAGAGATATACAGGAAGTTCCTGGTTTGAAGAGAAGAAGAAGAGAGCAGCATTAAACCATCAGAGCTCTGAGATGAAACACACTTTGGTCTGCTTCATCTTCCTCAGTGAGCAAATTATCTTCTTATTTCTGTCACTTTCTCTCTTCTAAGTCTTATTTGTCTCCATTTTATTTTATCTCCATTTTATCACTCAGTTTTGAAACTAGTCATTATTTTGAGTTTTGGGGATTTCTGTTATTTATTTTTGGTTTGTTCTTGTATCATAGTTCTGTTCTCCTGTTCTGTAGTCTTTTGGGTTCCTTCTGGTTAAGATGAATTTTGTGTTTGAGCTCCATATTTGTTCTTTACTCTCGCATCTGACTTTTTATTTTCTGTATTTCTGGTTTATGGCTGCTTGTGTGATTATGTTTAGTTATCACTTTGTGTTCCCTTTCTGTCTCCCAGTCAGTCATTTCTCTGCTTATTTATCGCTTGCCACATGTCTTAGTCTTCATCGCTGTGTTTGTTACTTCCTGTTTTATTTTGATAGTCCCTTGTCTTGTGTATGTGTGTATGTGTCTAGTTTGCTTCCCCTTGTCTCCTTGGTCTGATTTCATTAAGTTGTTTTTCTTGGTGTTTTTCATCTTCTAATCATCTGGTGTGTTTAAATTGTCTCAGTTTCCCTCAGTTCTCAAACATGCCAAAAAGCTGTTGATGATGTCATCAAAGAGAAATAAAAATCAAAGCTAGTTTTTGTAACTTAACACAAACTTTAAACACTGAAAGCTCCTGGTTTGCGTTCTTGTGCGAAACAAAAATGAAGTTAACTGAACTTCTGTGATCGACACAAAACCAACCAATCACAGTTTTGATTGGCTGTTTTGGTCTTCAATCAGCTGTCTAGCTACTGCACTCCAGAAACACTGTCCAAAGTGTAGTTAAATCCATTTTCGGTTGGTTTGTTTAATTATTTTATTTTAAAATATATACTTTTTAAAGACCATTGTTGGTTTTAATCTAGTTTGAACCAAATCTTGTTTAAGCCAAACCTCTCCACTGGATTTAGCTACACTCTGGACAGTGGACAGCTGTGTCCAAATTCAGGGGTTGCATCCTTCGGAGGACCCGGGCTTTGCGGTCTATGTGAGCTGGGTCCTCCGAAGACTGAGAATGCCGGAAGTGCGAGGCTGTGGAATTGGACGTTCCATCCTTCAGATGTGCATCACCAGCTGTCTGTCCTCCATAGATGTCTCCGAAAACGTCGAATATGTGATGTCTTGATAAATCGAGCAAATATTTGAAGTTTACACACCTTCATTCTTGCCTGAAAATATCTTAAAAGTTTATTTTGTGACCCAGAAAGAGTAATATTAAAACTAAGTAGCTGCCGTCATTGTTGGAAACTGGAATTGGCTGGGCTGCTATGAATTCTGGGATAGGTTGGGCTATGAAGGATACACCCGACTCATCCTTCAAATCTGGGGAAAAGAAGGACGCATCTGTCAGCCGCATTTGGAGGAGTCTTCAAATTTGGACAGCCTTCGTCGCATCGCTGTGACATAATTCCCTAAAAATGCGGCCTTCGAAGCATGCTGCCGCTGAATTTGGACACAGCCAGAATCAGAAAAAAAGCATGTTGCTAGGACTGATTCAAGATTCAAAGATTCAAAGCGTTTATTGTCATGTGTACAAAGAAAAGCATTTCTCTGTACAATGAAATTCTTTCTCTGCTGTCCACACACAGATGCCAGTTAATATATACAAATAGATAAATACAAATAGCATGAATAAATAAATGGAGACAAAAAAGTATTAAATAGATTTATTTGTAAAAGAGCTATGAGCTTAATATGCTGCTTTGATATGTGAGATCACCTGATGTGCAACAACTATTATTACTGTTAAAATAGGTCAGCTGTTCAAGAGTCTGATAGCAGTGGGGAAGAAGGAGGTGTTGAGTCGGGATGTTCTGGATTTCACACTTCTAAGCCTAGAAGAGTGAACAGTCCGTGTTGGGGTGTGTGGAGGATGGAGGCAGCTCTCATCTGGACTCTGCGATGATAGATTTTGTGTTGGTTGACAGTGTTGAAGGCGTAGCTGTAATCAACAAAAAGTACCCTGATGTATGAGTCTTTGGCTGTGAGGTCTGGTCATCCAGCAGACCGCCTGCAGAGCTGATGGTGCTGATGGCGGCCCTGTACTCTGTGATGTGCTGTAAGCCTTGCCACATCCATCCGGGGTCAGGAAAAGAGGAGAAGCCATCCAGCTTCTCTCTGTATTGCCTCAGTCATACTTGGCAGCTTTGAACTCCGTCTAACTGTCTGATCTAAATGCAAGAGACCGAGTACGCAACATGTGTCGTACCTGACTGTGTGAATGTGTGTGTGAATGTGTGGATGACTGGATGTGTAAAGCGCTTTGGGGTCTTTAGGGACTAGTAAAGCGCTATACAGATACAGGCCATCTGACTGTTGATCCAGGGCTTCTGGTTGAGAAATTTTCTGACGTGTGGTTGGAGGCCATGTCATTTCAAAAGACTACCCCACTGTGAATGACCATCATTGAACAGAGGGGGTGATTTAGGAGCTCACCTATCAGCCTCCTACAAACCAGTTTTGAGATCCCTTCCCAGGTCCTTCAATCCTAAAGGACACCTTGTGTCAGATGACCTCAGTAGGTCATATGATGGTGTGGAGCAATATATCACAGTGGCTTCACCCTAAATTGTTTTTCACACCTTGGCTCATGTGATGAGGCACATGATCAATAGTGGGCCAATGACCACTAGGATTCAAACACCTGGGATTCTCCACCTCTTGGTTTTTAGAACTGAAGGTGAAACATCTTCAAAACGTTTAAGAAGTCCAGTTGCTTTCTTTTTCAATATCGTTTATATGAAGAAGCTGAGTCTAAATACTTCCACTGCAGAAGTGAAGCAAATGTGTGTATTCTAATGTTTTAAAATATTGTATAAAGGAAATAGTGCTGTCAGCGTTAATCTCCTTAAAATGACGTTAACGCCATGACCGCATTAACGCGGCAAATCTCCGTTAGCGAGTTAGCGCGGATCACCCTGTGTGTGGGGCTGCACGGCGCTAACATGTTGACTAGCTAACTGCACTAATGCGTTGACGAGCTAACCGCGCTAACGTGTTGATGCCATGCTGCCCCATGCACGGGGCGATCCGTGCTAACTCGCTAATGGAGATTTGCTGCGTTAATGCAGTTATGGCGTTAACGACATTTTAACAAGGTGAACGCTGACAGCACTAAAAGAAAATAAAAAACATACACTGTTAAAAGTGCCGATGTTCATTTTTATTTTCATTAAAAACATATAGATTACTGCATCTCTTCACTTTTTGTCTTCCTTAAAAGACATCTTGTTTCTAAGCAATTTGTTTTCTGCAACAGTTTCACTGAATCTAAGCTACAGAATCATAATAGCAACATGTTGTTATTAAGTATCTGTTGAGCTAAATTATAAGCAGCTGTAATAAAAACAACCTTAACCTTAGCCCTTCGTCCTCGATTTTTTCCCCACCCTCATTCTTTTCTCTCCTTTTTCTTCTTCTGTTCCTCTGATTTCGTCTCCTGTCTTTTACCTGTCTGACCTTCACCCCCTGTCCGCTCCAGCATTATATCCAGAGAGAAAAAAATGAATAATGAAATTAAATAAATAAATAAAACAAAAACATAAAAAGAGGAGCCTACAGAGAGTCTATGGTGCTCCTCTTGGGAAAGCAAATATGTTTGGCACAACAAAGCATTCAGACCATTATTCTGCTGGACAGGTTTAAAAAAAGTACTGATGTAATTCATAGTGAGGTAACAGTAGAGTACAGAGGAGGTGAAGAATCTCTGGTGTGGATGGCAGTACTTAGGTCCACCTGAGGCATTGAGTTGACAACATCAGTTTCTTCACCACAGGGGGCGCTGCTGGTGGCAGGAATGTGGGAAAAATGCACTTCAGCATAGCAGAGGTTATCTGCCTTAAAGAGATAAAGAGGTGAGATCAAACATTAGACTCCAAAAATATGTTATGATTAAATGATCTTGAGTAGTTAAACTACAAAAAACGAAATCTGAAAACAAACCAATGAAAAAAAAAACATTAATTCTCATAAAGCCTCTGCAGTCATCTTTCAAAATACTTTTGCAATAAAAACTGAACATCACAACGTTGACAAATGAAGGATTTACTGAAACCAGAGAGTTTGTATTACTGTCCAACACTTCAGCACAAAACACAATTGTATTAAACACAGATTAATCTGGATTAACCTTAACTTTTGATAGACTCGTTTTCCACCAGAAAGGTGTTTTTTTTAATCACACTGAGTATGAAGCTGATATTTATTCAAAAATATAAATTCAAATATGGAAAGGATTTTATCTGCTGCAAACACAGAGGGAGAACTTTTATTTCTTCGGTCTGTCAGTGGAACATTTAAAAACTTTCCAAACTTTGATCTTTGTGTCTGAGAACAGATGAATTACTTCACTACACAAACAGTTACCTGGTTTATGGCCTCAGCTTAGAATCACACCACAGTTTTACTCACGTTGTTCTGAGCAGAGGTGACGAGGCTGTAGATGCCTCCGCTTCCATCTCCACCTGAACGGGGACCTTTGGGGTAATCATACACTGAAGACACTTCTACAGGAGGTGACCTGCTCGGTATGTCACACTCTCTGATCTCGTCATACAACCTGTTGACCTGCAGCAGGAAAACAAACCAGCTGACAGATACAAAGCAAACAATAATGAAGCTGATGTGTGTCACAGGTCCTAAAACTCACCTCTGTGTCTGTTTCCACAGGAGGTCCTGAAAAATATGCAGGTCAGAAAATAAACATCTGTCTTTAAGACACATTACAGGAAGAAGAACCTGAGGAACTAAACTCAGGAACAATATGAAGAACTACAAATGAACTACAGTTAGATAAGACACATGACTGATAAAGAATCAAAACTATATCAATCAAATCTGCTACAATCAGTTTCTGTTGTGAGTCATAAATGAACATTCGGTGCTCTTTTTACAAACAGACTGAACTTCAAAGGTGAAAACAGCGTGACAGAAACGTCACACCTGACTTAATTCATGCAAACTGGGACATTCTGAGCTGAGCTGTTTATGTAGGCAATGCACCGAATAAGGGAGTATATTATACTGTACATGCTGAGTGTTTAAATTTGTGTTCTTTGGCAGAATATTAAATCTGTGCCTCACCTCTGGGTTTAGTGGTCTTCCTCTTTGTGTAGAAAATCAGCAGAGCTGCTGATAAGACGACAATCATAACGACCAGAATCAGACCCACATAAATCAGCACATCTGCAGGAGTTTAACAGAGAAGATTTCTTTTACTCACAGTGTAAACATGTGGCCTCCAGGTCTGTTCATGTAGCAGTAAAGTTGTGCACATACAGAGTAACAAGTTGTGCAGCAGAAGGCAGAAATGTGAAAAAGCTCCGAAACCAAACAGTGACTAATCACAGTCTATATCTGTCATCTAGCACAGATCTCATGTAGTGCTGCTCTGAGGAAGTCAGCCATGTTCTCTCTCAGCTGCTGACCTGCTGTGGTGGAAACTTATTTCTCATTTATTTCTACAGTTTTTTCTTTTACTTCACTAAAAGATCAGAGTGATTCTTCCACAGCTCTTAATGTGTCATTCTTGTGTCGTTCACTCATTAATGGATCTTCAACACATGTAAATCTGCATACATATAAAAATATATAACGTACCTGAACTTCCAGAGGAGGCTGATGAAGGTGTGGAGCTTCCTGAAGTTGAGCTTAAACTCTGTGTTGTTGGTGGTGTGGAGGCTGATGAGAGAAACACTGGAGCTGAAAAAGGTCTCAGAGTCCCGTTTGGTGTTGAAGTGGTTGAAGCTGTGAACAATGAAACCATCAGAGTCATAATAAGACCACTTGAAGCAGTTTATATATCTGCATGTGACTGACGTGGTTATGGGCTGTTTGACAGCAGAACTGATGAAACTTGATGTTTCAGATAAATATAACATCTGTAGGTGATTTGAAAGAAAAGTAGCTGCCTTTGAGACGGGAAACTTCTGTCACACCTTCAAAGACAAACACGACTGTTAGCAGAAACTCACCTTCTGTGACAATCAGCACAAAATCATCGTTTCCATCCCACAAGACTCTGTCCAAAGAGCACCCGTACCGTCCTGAGTCAGACTGTTTCAGCTGTGTGATGCTCACATACATAATATCAGATGAGAAAAAGCCTTTGTTTACATATTTAATGCTGTATCTGCCGTTCTGAGCTGCATCATCAGATGTTTCAACAAGAATGTTTCCTTTTTCACATTTTTTCTTACAGAAGAGTTTCCTGCTTCCAGACAAATAAAACCTGCATTCAACTGTGATGTTTCCTCCTTCCTCTGCTCTGTAGGTGAGAGTTTGTGCTTTGACCAAACCAGTGTTTCCATCCTGAAGTGCTGCTGAAAGGATGAACAATCATTAGTTACAATCTTACTATAGATTAAATGTGACAGGTGATTATTAATTTGAACTGATCACAGAAGTTCAGTTAACTTCATTTTTCTGTTTTTATTTGCAAACAGCAAACTTCCTGTTTTATACACGAACACAAAGCATCTGATGTGGAAGATTCAGAGTTTATGGTTGTGAAAACGATGCAAAAATGAATTTGGACTTTTATTCCTCTTTGATGACATCATCATCATCATCAGCTCTTTTTATGTTTGCATGTGAAATGTTTTAGATGTGCTGCTAATCATCCAGAATTTTCAGGTTGTCACTGATCACTGTGCTGTTGCTCTTCAGCTCATTAAAAGAAGAAATGAAACACAGAGTGTTGTTTCATCAGCTCTACTATTATAAGTTTTGCTTTCAAAGAAGAGTAGAGGAAAAGTATTTCATTACAGGTTCAGCGTACAATAATAAGCTACAAATGAAAATAAAATGAAGACAAATAAGACTTAGAAGAGAGAAAGTGACAGAAATAAGAAGAGAATTTACTCACTGAGGAAGATGAAGCAGACCAAAGTGTGTTTCATCTCAGAGCTCTGATGATTTAATGCTGCTTCTCTTTAAACCACCTTAATGATGAGGTCACACCCACACAGACAGACAGACAGACAGACAGATACACACACACACACACACACACACACACACACACACACACACACACACACACACACACATACACACAAACCTGCTCTGTAACCAGTCGGGGTGAATGATGCGATCTGTGAGGTGGAGCATTTTTATAAATCTTACTTTATGTGGATTTTTGTCATTTTGCCTGCAGCTTGGTGAGCAGTGATGAAGCCTCAAAGAAGGCGTGCAGGCCACTGTTACCGTTGCTCATAATTTAATTCTGCATGTACACATAGTTAGATTTCACACATCTTTGAAGGTTATGAATCTTGTGGTTTTGCCCATATCAGGAGTATAAACCTGCATACACATATTTGGCCACGCTAGTTTTTTTTGTGCAGATCAGAGTGCAGGGCGGTATAGAAATGGGGAAATGAAGTCTGGGGGAGGGTCAGATTGAGCACAGAGACGGGGACGTGTAACCAGGGTAAAAGTCGTCATACAATAATTGGCAGGTTGCTAACCCAGATGTGATCTGATGTCATCGGAGGGAAAGAGGGTTGAAAGAGATCGTGACCAGCCTGTCCATGTACATGTTTTGTACATTGATTGTACAAAACATGTACCAATCATGCTTGTGAGCATGTTACACACCAATCATTGTGCACGTTTGTAAATCTTACTTTACATTTGTGGATCATATCGTACACATTTGCAAACCTTGAGGCAAATTTCTCTCCATATTTAGGCTACATCAGCTAATGTTTCTGACACTATTTAGAGAATTAATTTTTCTTAAAAAGCAAACACTTTATAAGACACAGCCATAGCTGGACTGGCCATCAGGCATACCGGGCGATGGTGATTTTTCATTTTTATGGGCCGACGGGGTTTTGTTTGTTTCTTTTATAACGGTATAAACAATGAAAGGTGGTGGATTGGCCAGATGCTGGCAGATGGGTAAAATAACCCAGTAGTTTGGTGGTGGCTGTGGCGGAGCTTCCACAGAGGCCATCGGGTGGATGAGGGAAAGGGGAGGCAGGAGGAGGAGAGACCCGAGGCGGCCGCCGGTGTTGTGCCAAAAAGTGATTTCCAATGTTTCTGTGTATTTTTTTATATGTAATATCTTTACGTATGTTCGTAAATAGACTTCGGTAAACAGGGTTTACAAAGGGGTTATATATAGAATAAAAAATTAGCTGTTTTTCAAGTATCTTTACAACTCTGTGTTATTGTACTTACAATATAACCAATCCGGTCCTTTATCCCCACTTAAAATATTTTTACAGAAGTATTGTAATATTTGCTGCCATTTCTTCTGTCCTCTTGGCCAGCTTACTCTTACAAAAAACATTTTTAATGTTAATGAAATTTTTTTAACTGCATAAATAAAGGTTATATAAAAGTCACTGCCAAAAACTGATTGCAGCTTCTACCTTGTTACACGAATGTTGTTTGTGACTCAAGATGACTTTATGTCATCCATAAGGGATGCATTTGACATATGTTTCACATATTATAGCCCAACAAGTTACTTATAGCAGTTTAAATACGAGCAATCAGTTTTTGGCAAATACCGGAAATCAGTTTTTGGCAGACAATCACTTTTTGGCACAACACCGGTCCGAGTGTGAACTGAACTTCAGGTAAGAAGTTATGACCTGCAGTCTATCTGGGTCAGATATAAACCAAGTTTAGGTGGAGTTTATTTTCGTTGTGCTGACTTTTTACAGTCAGTTACAATAACTCGTAGACTCAACCAATAAAAAGGCTCTCAAAACAATATATATATGTGAATTTTTGCGCGTAATCATATAATTATTTTTTTACCCCTGGTTTTGTATGTTCATGTTCTGTTCTTTTGTATACTTCATCTGTTTGTATGTTGTATACTCATTGTGTGTTCAATTAAGTTCATTAAAAAAAAATACAATAACTCGTACTGCGTACTAGCTAGCATGACGGAGTTTCTATACAGCTGGGTGGAGCTATGAAGTTAGTCAACTTTATTTCATTCATAAGGTTAGTTAGTAGAGTTGCCAACCGTCCTGTAAAAAACGGAATCCTCGTGTATTCAGGGAAAATATTATACGTTTCTTGGACGCAGTTTCTTCTGTACTTTTACTAGAATGAAAAATACACAAATCTGGAGTTATTCTGTGTCATGGCTGTGTGCAGGCAGGCAGAGAGCAAGGACTCAAGATGCAGGACTCACGGAAGCGAAAGTGAATTCCAAACAAACAGCTTTATTGCAGGAGTTACCGAACAGAAAACTAACTATACTGAAAACCAGAGTGGCATGACGGCAAACAGAACACACAGGGAGTGAGGGCAGAAGACGTTAACGACGCGACACTGAGTAGGGGAAGACACAGGGCGTTTATCAATATGCGTACTTGTGCGTACTTGCGTTCTCGTGTACTCGTGATACGTCATCAGTCGGAGACCAAGTACTGTTCCAATTGGCACGCATCACGCCGAGAACGCGAAAAAGTCCCGGATGTGTTCTCGATCCGCCCATTTTATCGAGCATGCATCGGTGTAGACTTGGGACAGCTATATATCCCAGAATGCATTTCGTCCAAAACTCAACAGCGGACTCCCGGCACATCGCCCCCCCCCGCCCGCTCGCGGACTTCTCACTACTCAGGTTAAAGAAACTCCAGCAGCTGTCTATAGTATTGAGTGTCCACTAGAATAGAAATAAAAGCGTTCTAACATCTCACCTGCTTGTTTTTATTAAGGTATGTACACGTATGTACATGTACACTATTTTTATTAATAGAGGTTTCACTACTGAGGTTAAAAATGATATATAAGTCACTTAGATCACTTCTAAATGTTAATGTTTGGTTTATTTCAGTGTTTTATTTGTTCCTGAGTAAACCGGTTTGGCTGTGATTAAAGGTAAGCTTCATAACATGTTACTCACAGTTAAATTAGGAGGGGACGGCGGTAAAACTCCGGACCTGTGATATCATCACGCACGCTGGTACAAATCACGAGTCCGTGCTCGCGTGCATTTGAGAATTGAGAGACGGCCCACGAGTCCGTGCTCTCGCGTTCTCGGCGGTGCGTACTCACCGAGCACGCGAGTACGTACTCGCGTACTTGGGCATTGATAAACGGCCACAGACACTAAATACAAGAGGTGAACGGAGCGAAGAGGAAACAGCTGGGAGACACAGCTGAAGCTGATTACACTGACGAGACAGGGAGAGCACAAAGCTGAACACACTGACATAGGACGCAGACCTACAAAATAAAACAGGAAGCACACGACAGACAGAGACACAGACGCAGACTCATAAGCAGGCATAAAGACATCATGGACAGACAGAGAAGACTAAGCACAGGCAACCTAAACTAAACACGAGGGCAAGATAACGAAACCCAAACCAAAAATAATCATCATCATCATCATCACCAGATAGCTTAAAGAAACAGAATACAATCACAATCAAAACAGCATCACCCGAGAATAAGAACTAATCCATAATGCAGAGATAAACCAAAACCTAAGGAACTCAAAATGCTGGGTCGAACCGACCCAGGACCGTGACATTCTGTCTTTATGCTGTCAGCTGTTTCTTCTTCTCTCATTCTCTCCCCCTCTCTCTCCTGTTGCTACTTCAATCATGAAACTGATCAATTATCAGCTGATCGGCCTTTCTCTCTTGTTTGTTTATTGCCCACTTTGCGTCAGAAAGAGGAAACCAGCGGAGGTCGCGCTAAACAACAGCAGCATGTTTAAGCTTGATCAGCTGTTGTTACACTGATCTTGTAATGACCGTAAACAGGGAGCTAAAATTAATAAAAAAATGGATGGATATAAATAAATTATCATTAAATATAAGTAAAACTAAAGCAATGTTTTTTGGTAATTTAAAATATAATATAGAATTACCAATCATCATTGAAGGTGTACCAATTGATAATGTGAGTGAAAACAAATTTTTGGGAGTCGTAATTGATAACAAAATTTCATGGAAACCCACGTCAGACACATAAAAACCAAAATTTCCAGAAGCCTCATGAGTTTTGAACAAAGTGAAACCATACCTTGATAAAGATGCACTTCGTACTCTGTACTGTACCCTGGTTCTTCCATATTTCACATATTGTGTGGAAGTGTGGGGAAACACATATAAAAATACAACTAATCCATTAGTTACAGTACAGAAACGAGCACTGCGTATTATTCACAAGGCTGGTTATCTAGATCATACTCACAAACTCTTTCTTCAGGCAAAGTTACTTAAATTCCAGGATCTGGTTAATTACAATACAACCATAATCTTATACAAAGCTTTTAATAAGCTTCTACCTGCAAATTTACAAACTATATTTGAAATTCGAGAAAGAGGTTATAATGTGAGAGGCTTGGAAAATTCAAATTACCCAGAATTCGAACAACCCGTAAAGGTTTTTGTGTGTCTGTATGTGGTGTGAAAATCTGGAACAGTCTGAGTTTACAACTGAAACAATGCAAAAATATTCATAGATTTAAATTCCTCTACAAGCAGTTGGTCTGGTCACAGTATACTCAATAATGGTGTTAGTGTGCTCTGTAATGTCTGTTCTCTTACCATTGCTGGTATAGATTCAAAAAAAAAAAAAAAAAAAAAAAAAAAAAGGTGTGCGTGTATGTATGTATATATATGTCCATGTGTGTGTAGATATATATGTATGTATGTATATGTATGATGCTTTGCAACGATGGGCGTAGCTGTGGGAAGCTTATTGTTTTTTTGTTGATGAGTGAGTATGGGGTGGGATTTAATAAGTTTTCTTCGTCCCACTCCTTTTCAGGTAATTTTGTTTGTTTTTTTTTGTTTTGTGCACTTTATGTTCAACATATGTATTTTGTTGTGCCTGAAATGAACAAATAAATGAATGAATGAATGAATGAATTTATTTAATATTAATTTCTCGTATCAGCTGATGTTTGCTGGAGCCACAGCTGTAAAAGCTGCTGGTCATGATATCGGTTTGGATATGTGGTGAGAGGGAAACATGCAGATGAAACCAGGAGATGTCCTTACTGAATCATCAGAGCTGAACAGGTGATGGAGAAACAGGTTTACCTTTTAGGTGACATGAATGAGTTGAAGGGAAGTTATGAACTGTTTCTGAGAGACAAATAACACCAGGATCCTTTTCTACGTAGCTGACAGCTGGTAACTGTGCAGGGGCTGGTCTAGCAAAGTTATGCCAGGGGGCCAGGTAGAGCATTAACAGGGAAAGGGGGGGACAAAGAAATACTTTTCTTTATTATTCTCATTTAAAATGTCTCGCTTTTCTGAATCTTACAACCAGTTTTTATCTGATGTAAAATGTATAGAAATCGTACATATATACCAACAAGACTGTACATCACTGTCACAACAGCGTTTGTTTTCATTCAAAGGCTTTATGGCTTTTCCTATAATACCTGCTTGGCCGGTGTCCTGCAGGTATTATATTAAATAATAATTCCCACTAATGGGTAAATACTCATGGCCACAGGTTCATGAGTATTTACCCATTAGTGGGAACAGGTACGAGTGCAAATGATTATAAGACAGAAATAAAAACCAGGGACTTTTATCAAACTGAATAACAAATAAAACAAAAATCAAGATTGCCCACGTTCCCCAGAGTCCCTTTAAAAGCATTTGTTTTAGTTTGCAACTTTAACTTCCAGGTTTTCCTGAGTTTAACAGAATCAGTTTGGTTGGACGAGGAGATGATTTGTCAGCATAAAAAAGTCTTGGCTTCTCTCTTTGAGTTTGTCTGTTCAGCTGTAACCAGTCGGGGTGAGTGATGCGATCCTCCTACAAGGCAGATAAATCCCCGCAGTCTGAGTGTGTGTGCAGGTCTGGATCCTGGAGATCACGCTGGAAGGATCCATCTAGTGGAATCACTGGACTCTCTTCATGGAGCTCATGGCTCAGTAAAACAGCTGACAGAGACACGGAGCATCGTTAATCACATGAAACCGGAACTTGTGCGATTTTAGCGGCTTCTACCGAACATTCATCTGACTGTTAGGGGCCAGCTGATAAACTTCAACAGCTCCGACTCAAGGACAACTTTGATGGAGCTAAACTTCAGCAGACGAGACAGTTTCTGTCTCTAATCACGAACGTGTCAAGTTACTTGGAACAACACGACAAAGAACTTCCTCTAAATTTCCAAAATAAAGGCTCCTGAAGGATTTAGCAGGAAGTGCAGCAAATAACAGTTTCATTTTAGATTACCAATATGTATATCAAAACGGAATTAAGAATAACTAAGTATTTAACCCAGCCTGTTTCCTGCATGGTTACAAGCTTTGTTCGTTATAATATAATGGCTGTAAGTCCTGCAGGTTCTTGAGATCAATCTGAAGAATTTTCCACTTCTGCTCTGTAAAAAAAGAGAAAATAATTTCTAAAGCAGAATTATGCTGGATTTTTGGGACTTTTATTAAAAAAAATTGCTTGATGAAACAAATATATGTAGGAAACTCACAAACAGACAAAAAGTCAGTTATTAAGTACTTTTGAAATTAAAATCTTAAACTGACACACAGCAAAAGAACACCCAGGGGATGAAAGCATACAAACACACAGAAAAACAATATTTTTCTTTAAATAAAAAGTTTTACTGGTTCAAGATATTAATTTACAAAACAGATTTTATTACAAGTGAATTTTAAGCTTTCACATACACAGACAAAGTAAAAGGACAAAATTGAAACAACTACAAACAATCGTGAGCACAGGCCTGTCATGTCAGCTGTCATCTGGTTGTAGAACTGAAGAAGCCTCTCGGATGAGACATGAACCATTATCACCAAACTTAAACAAGTCCAGCTGCTTTCTTTCTGAGCTCCTTAGATTATAATGACCTGCATGACTGAGAAGCTACACAGACGTGTGAATGGTTGTCTGTCTCTCTGTGTTATCCCTGCGACAGGCTGGTGACCTGTCCAGGCTGTGCTCTGCCTCACACTTTATGGCAGCCGAGAAAAAGGCTCCAGCCCTCTTGCGACCCTGATTTAGTTAAGTTGAAGGGAATGAATGGAGAAAATGTTTAAGACTTTTCTTTTAAATTGTGCATCATAACTTCAATCTGGTGTTCAGACCTTCATCCAGTCTCTGTTGAAACTCGAGCACTTGAGCACTGTAATGCTGTAAAGTTAAATATTAATAATTGTAGGTATTTCTAAAGTTTTTTTTACATTAGTCTTTTTATTGTGTTTGTTTCAGTCTGACTGATGACAACAGTAACAGGTGACACAGAAGTTTATCTGAGTTCCAGTGGTTTGATTAAAATACACACTAACATAAAATAGATGAAGTTTACCACCTGGAGCCTTTTTGCTGACTGCATTTAAGGATCTTGCTCCAGGAACAGCCTGTCAGTCATACCATCATGCCATCTGTTAAACTAAATTAAAAGTAGCTGTAATAAAAACAACTTTCAGTGTAACTGTTTGACAGCAAGTTATAAAGATGATCATAAACAGAAAAATATACTGTTGTATGGATTCTGTTCATCTGTTAGCCACCGAGGTTCCATCAGCAGCATCACTACTGATGTTTTTGGACAGATGAGGAGGTGAAGCATCTGTGGTGTGGTCGGCAGGGCTGGCATGGACCTGGGGATGAAGTACAAACATAAACTGCATTACCACAGGGGGCGCTGTTGGTGGCACGATAGTGGGAGAAATCCACTTCAGTGTAATCAGCTGCATTCATGTCATCTTCAGTCCTAAAGGAATCAAACTTCAGTCTCTTAAAATATGATGTAAATGAATAAAATGTATACAGATACACTCTGAGAGAAGATAAAATATGTGTACAAGAAATATTTATGTATGAAATCTTAAAAAACACTTGCCCTCAGCTTGTTATTAAATAAAGAGTGAACATAATAACTAAAATATCTGTTAAACAAATGCAAAAACATAATTATTAAAGAGCAGCATGTTTAAGAATTAATACTGGCAATCGTATAGAATATCTATCAATGATAACTGATAAATCACTTTAATGCACAAACTGTGATCTAAATCCTAGTTTCTGACCTCAGAGCTTAAAATCAGACCACAGTTTTACTTACTTTGTTGTGAGGAGAGGTGGAGAGGCTGTGGAGGTCTATTGTTTTCATCTCCATCTGGTTGGAGGCTTTTGGTGTAGCGTACACTGAAGACACTCCTGCAGGAGGTGAGCTGCTCTGTCTGTCCTCCTCTCTGATCTCTTCATATACATTGTTGCCCTGCAGAAAAACAAACCAGCTGACTGATACAATTCAAGCTGTGATGAAGCTCAGGTGTCTCCCAATTCCTAAAACTCACCTGTGTGATGTCAGCACGCTCAGATTCCACAGGAGGTCCTGAAACACATCAGAAGATAAACATCTGTCTTTAACCTGAGGAACTACATCTGAAGAACTGAAAGGATCAGACAAAGAGGACCAACCAGGGATTAAAGCTAAAGAAAATGGAGCATGCCTATCAATAATGATAACTTGCTTCAACCCATCTTTTTATTAGACTAATGAAAAACTGATGGTGTTGACAAAGAGGGAGGGGCAGACTGAACCTTAAGGTTACTTAATTCTAAATTTGGACTCAGCAGTCCATCTGAATCTGTCACATCTGTCTGTGCCTTAGACGTGCAGATGTTGTGTAAGTTCTTTGTTATTGTCTTTGTCATGAAAAAATCATGAGCCAAAGTTCAAATCTTTTTATTTTCCTTTCTCAAACTTTTAGTGGCAGGTAACCTTAATTCTTTACTTATTTTGAAAATGTAAGGACACTTGATAGTTGTCTTGGTTATCTGTAGTGTTTTGTAAAGAAGAGCAAAAACTATCAGTCTTCACAGCAGACAACTCTGAGCATGTTGAGCATGTTTAAACTGTAAATAAAATCAATGCAATGATTCACAAAAATAATTGAAAAATATAGAAAATAGAAAAAAATCACTTTTTAAAAATGAGACATTTTTATTTTAAAGTGTCATTAAACACAGTAGCTCATTTTGAATTTGATGTCAGAAAAATGCCTCAAAAAGTTGGTATGAGGGCAACAGAAGGCTTGGACAATAAGCAGTACTGAACACAAACAGCTGGAAGAATAACTCATTTATAACAGGTCAGTAACATGACTCAGTATAAAAAGATCATCTTAAAGAGGTGAAGTTTCAAAGAAGTAAAAGAGTCTTCTCTCAGCTAAAGATCAGTTTACATGGACTGAAGCAAAGTGGAAAACTGTTCTGTGCTGAGATGAACTGACAGCTGCAATTCTCTTGGATGTTGCATCTGCTGGACTAAAGAGAAGGACTATCCCGTTTATTGTCAGTTCTCAGGTCAAAAGCCTGCATCTCTGATGGTACGTGGGTGCATCAGTATCTGTGGAATTGGAAGCTTAAATACCTGAAAAGTGTTTAAGGTTTTAAAAGGTTTAATGGGATGAATCTTCTAAAAACTTAAAAACACCATCGTGTGTTTCCTGTAGCCTCACCTCTGGGTTTAGCAGTCCTCCTCCTCATGTAGAAAATCAACAGAGTTGCTAAAAAGACGGTGATGATAACGACCAGAATCAGACGCACATAAATCAGCACATCTGCAGGAGTTTAATAGAGAAGATTTCTGAAGTATAACATATATTTTTGGACAGAACACAGTTACTCAGACATTTTTGTGACAAACTGTTTCTCAAGCATGACAGAAAAACCAGAAGAAATGAGTTAAATTTCCTTCTGCATGAAATTATATAATGAAGTAGTTACTCAGAAGCATAGAAAGTATTTATAGTTTCACCAAGTTTTCTGTATTAAGTACCTGCTGTTGTACTTTCTGCTAAAACCTGAGCAGCTCCTCATTCTGCTTCAAACACTCAGTAACAACTACAGCTCCCACAATGCTTTACTCTGTCTGTGTCTGTTACACTGACAGTTGACTAATCACAGTCTATATCTGTCATCTAGCACAGATCTCATGTAGTGCTGCTCTGAGGAAGTCAGCCATGTTCTCTCTCAGCTGCTGACCTGCTGTGGTGGAAACTTATTTATTTAGCTGTTGTGCTTTTTACTGAACTAAACTCACTAAAATGATCAAACTGATCATTTTAGTGAGTTTCAAACTTCACAAAACATAATTAAAATTTGAGGTACATATCTGCATGAATTTTGATAAGACAGAAAAAAGTAAAATCCAAAAATATAATGTATTCTGAGATTTTTACTGCTTTCCCTTTATTTCTATTTTAATTCCAATACTTTTGTATGTTTACTTTGTTTTACAGTGTTTCTGTTTTACACAGCTCTTAATGTGTCATTCTTGTTTATGTCACGGTTCTGGGTCATCTTGACCCAGCTTTTTCAGTTTTTTAAATCTTGGTATATTTCTGTAGTATTGATTATTATTCTAGATTAAGTTCAGTGTCTGTCTGCGTACTTGTAAATTGTTTCCTGTTGTACTTTGAAGGTTCGTGTCTGGTGTCAGTGTGTTCAGTTTACGTTTCCTCTGTCTCGTCAGCTGTGATTTCTCCCAGGTGTGTTTCCCCCTGTCTCTCATCCCTTGATTACTGCCGTGTGTATATTAGCCCTGTGTTTCCTTTGTTCTCTGTTGCGTCGTTAATGTCTACTCACCCTCAGTCTATGCTCTGTGTTTCGGTCCCTGATTATCTGCCTGTTAGTTTATATTTTCCCAGTATAGTTAGTCCCCTGTCCAATCTGCAACCTGCAAATAAAGCTGTTTACTTTGAGTTCAACTTCGCCTCACTGAATCCTGCATTTTGGGTCCTTCCTCCCTGCCTGCCGGTACACAGCTATGACAGTTTAGTTCTCTGATAAAGACACTCAGACAGTAATGGATCTTCACCACATGTAAATCTGCACACATATAAAAATATATAACATACCTGAACTTCCAGATGAGGCTGATGAAGATGTGGAGCTTCCTGAAACCATCAGAGTCATAATAAGACCACTTGAAGCAGTTTATATATCTGCATGTGACTGACGTGGTTATGGGCTGTTTGACAGCAGAACTGATGAAACTTGATGTTTCAGATAAATATAACATCTGTAGGTGATTTGAAAGAAAAGTAGCTGCCTTTGAGACGGGAAACTTCTGTCACACCTTCAAAGACAAACACGACTGTTAGCAGAAACTCACCTTCTGTGACAATCAGCTCAAAATCATCCTTCCCATCTGGACTCCAGCCTTTGTCCAAAGAGCACCTGTACCATCCTGAGTCAGACTGTTTCAGCTGTGTGATGCTCACATACAGAGTAAATGGGGGAAAGCCTTTGTTTTCATATTTAATGCTGTATCTGCCGTTCTGAGCTGCATCATCAGATGTTTCAACAAGAATGTTTCCATTTTCACATTTTTCCTTACAGAACAGTTTCCTGCTTCGAGAGAAATAAAAGCTGCATTTAACTGTGATGTTTCCTCCTTCCTCTGCTCTGTGGGTCCAAGTTTGTGCTTTGACCAAACCAGTGTTTCCATCCTGAAGTGCTGCTGAAAGGATGAACAATCATTAGTTACAATCTTACTATAGATTAAATGTTACAGGTGATTATTAATTTGAACTGATCACAGAAGTTCAGTTAACTTCATTTTTCTGTTTGTATTTGAGTTTGTCACTGATCACTGTGCTGTTGCTCTTCAGCTCATTAAAAGATGAAATTGAAACACAGAGTGTTTTTAATCAGCTCTACTATTGTAAGTTTTGCTTTCAAAGAAGAGTAGAGGAAAAGGACTTGATTACAGGTTCAGCGTACAATAGCAAGCTACAAATGAAAATAAAATGGAGACAAATAAGACTTAGAAGAGAGAAAGTGACAGAAATAAGAAGAGAATTTACTCACTGAGGAAGATGAAGCAGACCAAAGTGTGTTTCATCTCAGAGCTCTGATGGTTTAATGCTGCTTCTCTTCTTCTTCACTTCAAACCAGGAACTTCTTACTTCTCTTAAGATGAGGTCACACCGACCCCCCTCCACACACACACACACACACACACACACACACACACACACACACACACACACACACACACACACACACCTGCTCTGTAACTAGTCGGGGTGAGTGATGTGATCTGTGAGGTGGAGCATTTTTATAAATCTTACTTTATGTGGATTTTTGTCATTTTGCCTGCAGCTTGATGAGCAGTGATGAAGCCTCAAAGAAGGCGTGCAGGCCACTCTTACCGTTGCTCATAGTTTGATTCTGCATGTACACATAGTTAGAGTTCACACATCTTTGAAGGTTATGAATCTTATGGTTTTGCCCATATCAGGAGTATAAACCTGCATACACATATTTGGCCACGCTAGTTTTTTTTGTCCAGACCAGAGTGCAGGGCGGTATAGAAATGGGGAAATGAAGTCTGGGTCAAGGTCGGATTGAGCACAGAGACGGGGACGTGTAACCAGGGTAAAAGTCATCATACAGAAATAGCAGAGGCAGGTTGTTAACCCAGATGTCACCTGTTGTTACCTGAGGGAAAGAGGTTTGCAAAGAGGTTGTGACCATCCTGTCCACCAACGAGGGAAGGCCAAGTCTAAACCACAGCTTCTCCCCAACAGTTTTGACCAATCAGATAGAAGCACAATTCCATATATAATCATGTGTAATGTTAAGTGAGGGTCATTTTCTTTCAGCTGTTGGCTACAGCTAACTGTTTGCGAACTGTAGCTTTTTGACTGAAGGAGAATCCACATACATGTTTTGTACATGGATTGTGTAAAACATGTACAAATCATGCTTGTGAGTCCTCAAAGTTACACACCAATCACTGTGGACTATCTTACTTTTCACTTGTGTATCATATCGTATACATTTGCAAACCTTTGCAACTTTCAATCCATATTCAGGCTACATCAGCTAACATGTCTGACACCATTTAGAGAACAAATTTGCAAAAAAAAGTAGACACTTTATAAGTCACAGTAATGCCCCCTTATTAACAGTCAATCGCAAAGATGTTGCCCGGCAGACTCCCCCGGCACACCATTGCCTGCCGGCAGAGACACTGCAGACATCCTGGAGTCAATTGCGAGGTTGTCCCAGGTGGAGATTTTACACCGGGAATTTAAATCTCTGAGATAATCCCTGGAATTCAGCCAGCAGCAGGTGGAAATGCCTGCTGCTCAAAACGCCACGCTACGGGACTCAGTCAAATCTCTTACTGAGAATGTGACCCAGGTAAACATAGAAAATAAAAAATATAAGATTGTTATCGATCTATCGAGCCTGTAGCATGAGAGATAATCTTGTGTTTTCACCGACGCCGAAGCAACGGTGAAAAGCTTAATTAAAACCCACCTGAAGCTGCCGGAGGACACTGTGAAGAACATCGCTTTTGAAAGAGTGCATGGTATCGGGGCCATGAGGTCAGGGACCGGGAGACCACATCCTATTGTGGCCAAATTTGAACGGACTTCAGCGTGAACGATCAGTTCCCAAAAGAGATCCTGGAACGACGCAAGGTCCTGTTCCCAGTCCGACGTAGCTTCATCCAGAAAGGCTCCTGTGCTGTCATTGCCATGGACCGGCTCTGCGTGGACAGACAGCTCTACCGCGACCCCGGCATCAGTCCGTGGTTGTATTGACTTCACACCAGATAAGAAGCAGCTACACCTACTTATCCACTCACATTCTCTTGCATTAACATCTGTTTAACCTATCAATATCAGTTTGCTAATTCAGTATGATGTCATAGCAGATATAACACCGTCAATGCCTTAATTGGAATGTTTTTTTTTCTTTTTTTGTCGCTCACCCTTCTCCTTGGTTCCTTTCCTTCTCTTTTCTTTCACTGCTTTGATCACCTGCTCCCCTACTCATCCACAAACAACACCCTCTATTTCTACACATTCGCACAGCATGATCACACACACACGCTCGGCAGCACATTTACAACAGCCTCACAGCGCACACAGATTTAGAATACACACACACTCATGCCACGCTTGCTCATATTAGTTAATATGCACACACATAGTCAGACTTATGGAGCATCTCGCCACACATTTTTCTTTTCTCTACTTACAAACAAGTGATGTGTTTCCATTTTTCTTTCACAAATGTGGGGATTAAATTGTGTTAAAATGTACAAAACAGTGATGTCATGTTTTGTGACGAGGACCCAGACACAGAGAGACTTGATGAATTTAAGAATCTTATGATCTAATAAAGAAATTTGCAGACTTGCACAGAGATGGTAAAATTATAATGACTGATAATGGAGACGAAGACAACAGACGAGCAGGACAGGGAGGAACAGGGGTTTAAATGCACCAAGGAGACAGTCAGAGAGAACTCGGGACAACTGGAGACATTTAAGGGACTGACAGAGACAGGAAAGAAGTCTCATGACGAGTAAAGTTTATCTTGCCTGGCTGGGCAGCTCTCTGGGTGCTCAGCACCCTCAAAGCTCTGATCCTAGAATAGCTCCTGCTTAACAAAAAGCTATGTATTGTAAGTATATATGGCCCAAATGTTGATGACCTCTCATTCTTCCATGGTTTTTTTAGTGCACTCTCTGAACACCTAGATTGCACACTTGTTCTTGGGGGCGACCTTAGCCTTGGACTAAAAGCACTGACTGACAGGAAGCACCATGTCCTCCTGTGTTTTAAATGCACTTCAGAACAGCATGCAGCAGCACTACATATGAGCAGGTGGAGGGAGGTATGGGGTCTTGACACATCCCTTTTCTCTTATAGCCATCAGGACGGAGGGGCTGGGAGGAGGAGTTGGCTGTCCGGTTGGGGTCTGGGATGCGGGGCCACCCTGCTACTGCGGAGCCAGGGGCGGTCTGCTTGTCTCCACCCCAGGGGAAAGGGTAACATCACCTGGGTCTAGGTGCAATTTCCTCCTCTGGGGGCGAGGGCACCTGGACCTGGGGTATAGAGTATGTTTGGGGAGTGTGAGTGTGTGTACAGTGTCCATTTCTGTTTGTCTCCACGTTGGGCGAGCACCGAGTATGCGTATATGTGTGCATGAGGGTGGGAATGCACGTTAGTATCTGTGTGTGCCTGTTTGTCTGTGTCTATACTTCAGGTTGGGTCTTAGACTGCACCTCTCTGGGAACATCTCAGGCCCTCCAAAGTATGGAGGCCTATCTCCCCTCACCACACTCCCTGCCGGTGGCTGATGCCCTGAGGCGTCAGTGTGTTGGTGATGCTTGGTGTCCTGGGGTGGGCGCTCAGGTATGTACCGGCTCACTCCCAGGGGCTGCTTGGCAGGGCCTGGGTCAGTCTTCGGTCCACTCTGGCGCAACTGGCTGCCGGCAGAGCCCGCAGGCACGTCACTGCAGCCACCTCTGGCTTTTGCTCCGTGGCTGCTTGGTGAAACCTCGTCTGGGGCTCTCCTCTGATGGTCCTCCTTGGGTTCTCGCACTCTGGGGGCCTCTGTGTGCTGCACACCAACATTCAATATTTAATATTTACTGTTCTTTAGACTTAGCTAGATTATTGCGATGGTCTTGTGCTTATTATGTTGCTCCCTTTTTTGCTGGTTTTCTCTTTTTTTCTCTCCATAGTTGATCCAGGTGATTTTTTTTTTCTAAATGGCCTTTTTCACTGTCCCTCTTCCACTGTTTTTCTTCCCATCCCTCTCTTTCTTTCTTTCTTTCTTTCTTTCTTTCTTTCTTTCTTTCTTTCTTTCTTTCTTTCTTTCTTTCTTTCTTTCTTTCTTTCTTTCTTTCTTTCTCCCTTTTCTATCCCCCATTCATGTCTGTCCCGTCTGTAACAACTGAAAATAAAATGAAATAAATAAATAATAATAATTAAGGTGGATCAAATGGACCAATACGGCAAGGCTGTGATGATCCACTTGGTAAGTAAATCCATTGAACCAAATGGGACAGGCACAAAAATAAATAAATAAATAAATAATTGATTCAAGATATTGATTTACAAAACAGATTTTATTATAAGTGAATTTTAAGCTTTTATAGACACAAAGATTATAAAAGGACAAAATTGATAACAACTACAAACAATCATGAGCACAGGCCTGTCATGTCAGCTGTTATTCACATCATATTGACTTTACTGGATCAAATATATCTTATAGGACAACCCCATTAAGCAACAACACCCACTAGGGTTTAAATACCTGGGACTCTTCACCATCTGGTTGTAGAACTGAAGAAATCTCTCAGATGACAGATGAACCATTGTCACCAAACTTAAACAAGTCCAGCTGCTTTCTTTCTGAGCTCCTTAGATTATAATGACCTGGATGACTGAGAAGCTACACAGACGTGTGAATGGTTGTCTGTCTCTCTGTGTTATCCCTGCGACAGGCTGGTGACCTGTCCAGGTTGTGCTCTGCCTCTCGCCTTCATGGCAGTTAAGAAAAAGGCTCCAGCCCTCTTGTTAAGTGGAAGGGAATGGATGGATAAAATGTTTAAGACCTTTCTTTCAAATTGTGCATCATAACTTCAATCTGGTGTTCAGACCTTCATCCGGTCTCTGTTGAAACTCGAGCACTTGAGTACTGTAATGCTGTAAAGTTAAGTATTAATAATTTTAGGTATTTTTAAAGTTTTTTTACATTAGAATTTTTTTTTGTCTTTTTATTGTGTTTGTTTCAGTCTGACTGATGACAACAGTAACAGGTGACACAGAAGTTTATCTGAGTTCCAGTGGTTTGATTAAAAGACACACTAACATAAAATAGATGAAGTTTGCCACCTGGAGCCTTTTTGCTGACTGCATTTAAGGATCTTGCTCCACGAACAGCCTGTCAGTCATACCATCATGCCATCTGTTAAACTAAATTAAAAGTAGCTGTAATAAAAACAACTTTCAGTGTAACTGTTTGACAGCAAGTTGTAAAGATGATCATAAACAGAAAAATATACTGTTGTATGGATTCTGTTCATCTGTTAGCCACCGAGGTTCCATCAGCAGCATCACTACTGATGTTTTTGGACAGATGAGGAGGTGAAGCATCTGTGGTGTGGTCGGCAGGGCTGGCATGGACCTGGGGATGAAGTACAAACATAAATTGCATTACCACAGGGGGCGCTGTTGGTGGCACGATAGTGGGAGAAATCCACTTCAGTGTAATCAGCTGCATTCATGTCATCTTCAGTCCTAAAGGAATCAAACTTCAGTCTCTTAAAATATGATGTAAATGAATAAAATGTATACAGATACACTCTGAGAGAAGATAAAATATGTGTACAAGAAATATTTATGTATGAAATCTTAAAAATAACCAAACAGTTGCCCTCAGCCTTTTAATAAATTAAGAGTTAACATAATAACTAAAACATCTGTAAAAATAAATATCTGTAAATAAAAGCAAAATTTTTTTAAAAATCAATAGCATAGTGGTCTTTAATCAACGGTCATGAGAATCTGCATAATCATGATGAAGGAACTGACCTCCCAGCCCATTGTTCCTTCAGTGGGCTGGTTTCAGTCATTATGCAAATGTACTGTTTATAAGATTTGGGGAAACCTGCAGTCAGCTGAGACTGAAGAAGTCACTTGGATGAGTGATGAAACGTTTTTCCCACTGAAAACGCTACGTCCAGATGAACAGAATCAACTTTTGGAGATTTACTTACCTGGATGATTGAGAATGCATCAAGAAATCAATAGCAGCATTTTAAGCATTAATACTGGCAATGGCATAAAATATCTATCAAGGATAACTGATAAATTACTTTAATGCACAAACTGTGATCTAAATCCTAGTTTCTGACCTCAGAGCTTAAAATCAGACCACAGTTTTACTTTGTTCTGAGGAGAGGTGGAGAGGCTGTGGAGGTCTATTGTTTTCATCTCCATCTGGTTGGAGGCTTTTGGTGTAGCATCTGTTGAAAACACTCCTGCAGGAGGTGAGCTGCTCTGTCTGTCCTCTCTGATCTCTTCATATACGTTGTTGCCCTGCAGAAAAACAAACCAGCTGACTGATACATTTCAAGCTGTGATGAAGCTCAGGTGTCTCCCAGTTCCTAAAACTCACCTGTGTGATGTCAGCACACTCAGATTTTAAAGGACCTGAAAAACATGCAGATCAGAAGATAAACATCTGTCTTTAACGTGAGGAACTACATCTGAAGAACTGAAAGGATCAGACAAAGAGGACCAACGAGGGATTAAAACTAAAGAAAATGGAGCATGCCTGTCAATAATGACAATTCAACAAGTCATTGTTCTTAGTTTCTAATGAAGAACTGACTTTGTTGACAAAGAGGGAAGGACAGACTGATTAGACTGGATAGACTGTTTTAAATTCTATTTTCAATTTGGTTTGCAAACGCAATATCAATAATGTTGGTCATGTGTAAATTCTGAATAAAAACAATGCAATGATTTGCAAAACTCTTAAACTGATATTTTATTCATTAGAAAATAGAAAAAAATTACTTTTTAAAAAATTAGACATTTTAGTTTTGCAATGTCATGAAAGTTCATTTTGAATTTGATGTCAGAAAACTGTCTCAAAAAAGTTGGTATGAGGGCAACAAAACAGTAAAATTGCAAAGACTTTGAATATTTCATTGTCTACGATTTCAACAATCTGGAGAAATCTCTGTCCATGAGAAAGCTGAATATCAGTACTGGATGCCTTGATGATCTCATGAGTTCAGGAGGAACTGCAAAAAACCAGGAATGATTCTGTCATAGAAATCACAGCATGGGCTCAGGAACATCTCCAGAAACCACTGTCTGCAGACACAGTTCATCGTGCCACCCACAAATGCAGGTTAAAAGTCCATCGTGCAAAGAAGTCGAATGTGAACATTATCCAGAAACGCAGCCGTCTTCTCTCGGCTAAAGAGTTAAATGGACTGAAGCAAAGTGGAAAACTGTTCTGTGGTGAGATGAATTGAAAGCTGATATTCTCTTCAATGATGCATCCGCTGGACTCATCTGCATCTCTGATGGTACGGGGGTGCATCAGTATCTGTGGAAGTAGAAGCTTAAACACCTGAAAAGGCGCCATCAATGCTGGAAGGTGTGCGCAGGTTTTACAGCAACATATGCTCCCATCCAGACATCTTTTTAAGGGAAGGTCTTATATATAGGTATATTTCATCAACACAATGTTAAACTGCATCCTGTATCTACTACAACAGCCTGGCTTCACTGCCTGCAGTCCAGACCTTTGACCAGCTGAAGACATTTGGAGCATCATGAAACCAAAAACATGACAGAGAAGACCCAGGACTGCTGAGCAGCTAGAATCCTCTAACAGACAAGAACAGGACGATATTCCTAACAGCTAGTCTCCTCAGTCTCCAGATGTTTACAGATGTTGTTAAAGACGAGGAGACGCTGCACGGCGCGCCAACAAATTCAGAATGAGCTAACAGTTTTCTGAAAACAGTACATTTTCTCAGTTTAAACATTTGATGTAATTTATGTGTTCTATTTAAAGTTTGTGTTTAAAATCTGATGAATTTTATCAGTGTTGTCAGGACATTAATATTTTCTGGACAGAAATCAGTTCCTTATGATATGTATTTCTAAATTTTACTGTTTAATGAGATGAGTCATCTAAATAATTAGAAACACCATCGTGTGTGTTTCCTGTAGCCTCACCTCTGGGTTTAGCGGTCCTCCTCCTCATGTAGAAAATCAACAAAGTTGCTGAAAAGACGGTGATGATAACGACCAGAATCAGACGCACATAAATCAGCACATCTGCAGGAGTTTAACAGAGAAGATTTCTTTTACTCACAGTGTAAACATGTGGCCTCCAGGTCTGTTCATGTAGCAGTAAAGTTGTGCACATACAGAGTAACAAGTTGTGCTGCAGAAGGCAGAAATGTGAAAAAGCTCTGAAACCAAACAGTGACTAATCACAGTCTATATCTGTCATCTAGCACAGATCTCATGTAGTGCTGCTCTGAGGAAGTCAGCCATGTTCTCTCTCAGCTGCTGACCTGCTGTGGTGGAAATTTATTTCTCATTTATTTCTACAGTTTTTCTGTTTCACTTCACTAAAAGATCAGAGTGATTCTTCCACAGCTCTTAATGTGTCATTCTTGTGTCGTTCACTCATTAATAGATCACATGTAAATCTGCATACATATAAAAATCTATAACGTACCTGAACTTCCAGAGGAGGCTGATGAAGGTGTGAACAATGAAACCATCAGAGTCATAATAAGACCACCTGAAGCAGTTTATATATCTGCATGTGACTGACGTGGTTATGGGCTGTTTGACAGCAGAACTGATGAAACTTGATGCTTCAGATAAATATAACATCTGTAGGTGATTTGAAAGAAAAGTAGCTGCCTTTGAGACGGGAAACTTCTGTCACACCTTCAAAGACAAACACGACTGTTAGCAGAAACTCACCTGCTGTGACAATCAGCTCAAAATCATCGTTTCCATCTGTCAACAAGACTCCAAAGAGCACCTGTACCATCCTGAGTCAGACTGTTTCAGCTGTGTGATGCTCACATACAGAGTATATGAGAAAAAGCCTTTGTTTTCATATTTAATGCTGTATCTGCCGTTCTGAGCTGCATCATCAGATGTTTCAACAAGAATGTTTCCATTTTCACATTTTTCCTTACAGAACAGTTTCCTGCTTCCAGACCAAGTAAAGCTGCATTTAACTGTGATGTTTCCTCCTTCCTCTGCTCTGTGGGTGAGAGTTTGTGCTTTGACCAAACCAGTGTTTCCATCCTGAAGTGCTGCTGAAAGGATGAACAATCATTAGTTACAATCTTACTATAGATTAAATGTGACAGGTGATTATTAATTTGAACTGATCACAGAAGTTCAGTTAACTTCATTTTTCTGTTTTGATATGACTTTGCAAACAGCAAACTTCCTGTTTTATACACGAACACAGAGCATCTGATGTGGAAGATTCAGAGTGAAAAGTTTATGAAAAAGCTACAAAAACTAGCTTTGACTTTTATTTCTCTTAGATGACATCATCAACAGCTTTTTGTATGTATGAGAACCGAGGGAAATGGAGACAATATAAACACACCAGATGATTAGGAAGAAACACCAATAAAATCAGACCAAGGAGACAAGGGGAAGCAAACTAGACACCACCTACACAAGACAAGAGACTATCAAAATAAAACAGGAAGTAACAAACGCAGCGTCAAAGACTAAGACGTGGCAGGAGCTAAATACACAATATGACTGACTGGGGAGACAGAAAGGGAACGCAAAAGTGATAACTAAACATAATCACACAAGCAACCATAAACCAGAAGTACAGAAAATAAAAGTCAGATGCACGAGGAGCAAAGAACAAATATGGAGCTCAAACACAAAATTCATCTTAACTAAGAAGGAACCCAAAAGCCAACAGAACAGGAGAACAGAACTATGATACAAAAATAACCAAAAAATGAATGCGAGAAATCCCAAATCATCCCAAAGACTCAAAATGATGACTAGTTTCAAAACTGAGTGATTACCTACAAATAAAAAAAATAAAATGGAGACAAATAAGACTTAGAAGAGAGAAAGTGACAGAAATAAGAAGAGAATTTACTCACTGAGGAAGATGAAGCAGACCAAAATGTGTTTCATCTCAGAGCTCTGATGGTTTAATGCTGCTTCTCTTCTTCTTCACGTCAAACCAGTAACTTCTTACTTCTCTTAATGATGAGATCACGCCTTCAAACCTCACAGACACACACTCAAAGACAGGTTTTTTTTTTTAAAGTTTCATGTTTAAACACTTTGTCATAACCTCAAAGGTTTTGGTTTCAAAAGTTTCATTTAGTCTCTACAGCAACAGGCTGTGTCCCTTTATTAATCTTAGACTACAGTTTATAGTTATAAGCCAAACAATGCAAGTTCTGCTACAATCTTCCCAGAGACTATTTTCCACATCTTTGCGCCAAAGAAGTTATTCTAATTTTAATTGTAATTCTAATTATGCTGGATTTCTGGAAATTTCATCAAGAACACGCTGTTATTAATTCATATTTCCTTGATGAATCACATATATGTAGAAAAGTCACAAATGGAGGAAAAGTTCATTATGAAGTACTTTTGAAATTAAAGATCTTTGAGCAGCAAGAAGTGAACACTGAAGAAAGAAAGGCAGCGTGCAAACAGAGAGAAATAAATTTCCTCTCTCCATGAAAAGTTTTATTTGTTCAAGATATTAATTTACAAAACTGATTTTATCATAAGCAAGTCGTATGAGTTTGTAGATACATTTGTACATGTTAATCTTTTTCCATCCTAAGTTCATTTGGTCTGGTTGGTGAGAGGAGAGGATGTAGACTGATTTTCAGGTTTTCCCTTTGGAGGAGTTGAGGAAATTGATCAAAGGAGGAGAAGTCACTGGAATAAAAAGACTGCAAGCTATTAGAAATGGAGAAAAAGTGGATAGTCGGTCAGTACTGTTGAGTTCCAAGTAAATAGCTTGCCAGAGAAAGTCATAGTGGGGTACATGAGTTTTAGTGTCCGTGTTTATGTGGCTCCTCCACTCAGGTGCTATGAATGTCAGAGGTTTGGTCACACAGCTAGTGTGTGTAAAGGAAGAGTGCGGTGTGGAAGATGCAGGGGAGAACATATGTCTGGTCAATGTGGCAGTAGTCAGGTTAAGTGTTGCAACTTTGGGGGACCACATGCAGCATCGTATGGTGGGTGCACAGTAAGGAAGCAGGCAGCAGAAGTTCAACAAGTTCGAAGAGAGGAGAGGATATCTTATGCAGAAGCTTTGAGGAGAGTAAATAAGGGCAGAAGACCAGATGAGGAACAAGGAATAGGTGATGGAAGAGGGATGGAGGGGAAAGGCAGGAATCACCCTGAAGTCCAAATGGAAAAACTTGTCTTGTTCTTGGCGTATGTCATTAATTGTTCAGAACAAGCCAAAACAAAGACAGGAAAGATCAAAATAATAGTAAAAGCAGCAGCAAAGTTTTTCAATATGAAGGATTTGTCTTGGGAAAAAATACATTCGGATCTTAGTCATGAAGAAGGTACATCAGACCCACAAGCTATAACTTAATGCTAATTCTTCAATGGAACACTAGGAGCCTAACGGCAAATGGGCAAGAACTGAAGGGCTTTATTTGTGCATTAAATTCAAACTGATATTATATGTGTACAAGATTGTGTCTAGATTTTGTTATTCAAGGATATTCAAGCATTCGCAAGGACAGGGTGGGTAAAAATAGAGGAGGGCGTGTAATGTTTATTAGGAGTGGGATTAAGTATAGTCAGCTAGACACTACCAGAGCATTTGCAAAAGTTCACAGCACAGAAAATTTAAATACTGCAGAAATCAGGGGAAGAGAAGAAAAACAAAGGAAAAATTTGGAGGCCCTACAAGATACGGAGAAACACGAAGGTCTGATAAATATCATGTTTTCAGTAGCAGAGTTAAATGATACATTAATGAAAGTAAGCAATACAACTCCGGGTAGAAATCAGATTAGTTATTGTATGATTAAAAACTTAAGTAACCTTAGTAAGAGTATAAGTTGCTCTTACTAGGTAAGTATAAGTTAAATTGTTCAACAAAGTATGGGAAGAAGGTAGGCTACCTGACCAGTGGAAAGAGGCTATTATTGTTCCCATATGTAAGCCAGGAAAGGATCCGGCCTTGGCGGAAAGTTGTAGACCAATAGCTTTAACGCCACATTTGGGAAAAATAATGGAAAAGATGGTAAATGAAAGATTAATTTACTTTTTGGAAATTAATAGTAAGATCAAGTATTACCATAGTGGGTTTAGAAAAGGGAGAAGCACAATAGATCCGGCTGTGTGTCTAGAGCATGAAATAAGGCGTGCCCAAGTGAATAAGGAAAGTGTAGCAGCTGTGTTTTTAGAAATGAGTTCAGTACAGGATATGATGTACAGCAGTGGTTCCCAAAGTGTGGGGCCCGCCCCCTAGGGGGGGCGCAGAGCCATTGCAGGGGGGGCGCGGGATGAAAAGACAAAAAAAAAAAGAAAGCTTGGACACTGCTAGCATAATGGACAGGTTTTTGACGGGGCTCCCACACAAACGCAAAGCAGGAGATGAAGCATCGCCAAATATGTTTCCAAACCAACTTCCTTCCAAGCCAAAGACTAGAAAATATGGTGAAGCATATCTTCCCTTTGGCTTCACCTGCACAAGTACCAAGGTAGGTCTCCCCTGCAGAATTAGTTTCCCTGCGTCGGGAGCAGCCCTGGGCTCTCCAAATCACGGACAAACAGTATCCCACATTCTTGATTTTTAGTTCACAAACACTTCTTGTAATAACTAACTACTCCTGACATCTTGGACATGTTAGCTCTTTATGCAGTAAAGTTAAAGCGGGATACAAATAATATCAGGCTGATCCTGCCGTAATTTGTTCCCCCGGTTCAAATCACGGACAAACAGCATCCCACAGCTGTTTATGTGTTTAAACCCATTTTGCACAGAGAGGCATTTTTTGAAAAATGTATTGACAGCAATGTTGAATATTATTACACAGGAAAAAAAACAACTACACGTAAAATAATTACACCATGACGCCTCTGCCTTTCTAAATGGAGGGACAGTAACTGTGTGTGTATATGTAAGCGTGTAAAACCTGCAGATAGTCAGATTAACAGTAACAGTATTTCGTCTCTATCTGCCATTCTGCAATTCATCTCATGTAAACAGTAACGTGGCGCACAGCGTGACGTGAAAAGAGGCACATACCTTTGACGTTGCGTGGCGAACTCTGTAATCCTCGTCCACACGTAAGCGCAAAAAGGAGTTTTAAATAATCTCCGTTTTCGGTGAATCGCAACGCCGTTTACGTGTTGATGAAAAGCCCAAACGCACAGAAACAGCTGTGTTTTCAAAAATACCGGTGTAGGTGTGGACGCAGCGTAAAAGAGTTAGTAGTTTATTTTATTACTACCTGTAATTTATTGCCGTTTACTTGTATTTGCTTAATTGTTTACTAAATGTTTGAGGTGTGAAATAAACGCAATGGAGTTTGTGCGGGGGGGCGCGAACATTTTTCTTGTGAAAAAGGGGGGGCCTGGCAAAAAAAAGTTTGGGAACCACTGATGTACAGAATGGCACTCCACAAGGAAGTATAGTTAGTCCAGTACTGTTTTCCATAATGATTAATGAGGTGTTTGGTAATATAGATCAGTCAATGGGGGTTTCATTGTTTGCTGATGATGGAGTCATTTGGAAAAGAGGAAGAAACTTACAGTTCACCATGGCTAAAATACAGCGAGAACTACAAAAGGTGGAGGGTTGGGCTCTGGAATGGGGGTTTAGGTTTTCTGTTACAAAAACAAAATGGATTATTTTTACACATAAGAGAATAAATTACCAGTTGAGTCTCAAGCTATATGGGAATGACATAGAAAAGGTCGAATGCTTTAAATATTTAGGTATTTGGTTTGATGAAAGGCTTACATGGAAAACACACATTGGGAAAATAACTGAGAAATGTAAACAGGTTCTGAATATTTTAAGGTGTTTAAAAGGTAGTGACAGGGACAGCATTACGAGCTTTATATGTAGGTCTCATTAGGTCAGTTCTGGATTATGGGTGCCTGGTTTATGGTTCAGCAGCTAAAGCTTCGCTAAATGACTTGGGCAAAGTTCAGTATCAAGCTCTGAGGTTGGGTGTGGGGCTGTTAAGACTACTCCAGTGGCCGCTTTGCAAATGGAAATGGGCGAACAACCATTACAACTAAGGAGACGTCAAATTGCTTTGACTTACTGGGCAACTTTAAAGGGACATAGTGAAAGTCATATTGCGCAGAGTGTACTTAAGCCCTGTCAAGAACAAGAAAAAGGAAGTGGACAAAGGAGAAGTTTCGGTTGGACAATAGGGAAAGAAGTAAACAAGATGGGAATTAGTGGCAAAGAAATTAGCCCAGCAGTAGCCTTGTCAGTGTTGCCACCATGGCTGTATGACCAAATAATTTCTGACTTGTATTTGCTACATAAGGGAGGAGGAGTGACTAAAAGCCAGGTACATGACCATATAGTGGAAAAGTACTCAGATCGTGTGAAGATATTTACTGATGCGTCAAAGCTGTTAGATAAAAGAATGGGTATTGCGTTTGTTATCCCAGAAATAAGTTTTGTGGTGAGTAAACAAATTACAGATGATTGTGCAGTTTATACTGGGGAGCTTGTAGTGATTTTAATGGCTTTGAACTGGGTGGAGGAGGCACCAATAGGAAGGTATTTGTTTTGCAGCGCGCTAGTGAGTATATGTATTATGTCGTCGGACTCTCGGCAAGATATTGTTTTTGATATACTTCATTTATTGTATGGAGTTAAACCATTGACTGTAGAAAAGATGGACGACGCGACAGCTCCCCAAAAATGAAGCCAAAACGTCTCTATCGCCCCCTGGTGTCTGGCTGCAGTATAGGTCATAAACCCCGCCTCCTCCATGTTAGCGGATGGGACCGGGGTCAGACTAAAATAAATTTATTCTCCTCAGATAATTTTTTTCCAAAGATTTTTTCTTTTGTTATCAATAGTTCTCATCATGCTGATTGATGTCCAGGGAGTCGTCAGTCGCGGTAAACTAGCAAAAAAACTTGAGCAGCCGGGCTACGTAAAAAGTGTAGGGGGGCGTGTTTGCGGTCACGTCCAGCGGGTGTGTGGGCGGGAGCGTTACACAGTCGCTCCACGTCACTACTGCGCAGACTCTGGCTCCAAATTTGCAAGATGGCAGACTCCACAAGTGGGATATTTTGGCTTAATTTTTGCACAATGGTAGGAGGCAGTGTCGCGTCGTCCATCTTTTCTACAGTCAATGAGTTAAACATAGAGGGATAGAAGTGGATTTCTTATGGATTCCTGCGCATATCGGTGTTGATGGCAATGAACAGGCCGATAAGTTTGCAAAAGGTGCAGCAAGAAGAAGTCATGTAGGTATGACTATAAAATACAGTAAAAGCGAGGTGAAAAGTATAATCAAGGTAAAGTTAAAGGAGAAGTGGCAGGCACAATGGGAGAGAGAAGGGAAAGGCAGATATTATTATAGCATACAGAAAATAGTTGGGCAGTGTAGAAGAAGCTATAGAAGCAGAAGAGAAGAGGATATAATCTCGAGAGTGAGATTTGGTCACACAGCCTTCAGATTTGCGTCACCGCTGTGTCGGTGGAGTTTAATAAACTCAGCCATTTGCTAAAATATAACCGGACGCTGGCGTAAATTCTCGACCATCTCACACTTCTGTTTAATCAGTTTTCTGTTTGACGTTTATTCAGCTGTGTGAAAACCCCGGAGGAACCCTCCCAAGGGATTAATAAAGTTTTATTAAATCTAATCTAATCTAATAACTTTGATCTCAGCCAAACCGATTCACTCCGGAACAAATAAAACACTGAAAAAAAGCCAAAAAATAACATTTTTAAGTTATCCGAGTGACTTATATACTTATATATTGTGGCGTGTTGGGGGAGCAGCTAGTTCTCTCCCATCATGCCTTGGGACATGTGCTCCTGTTTAGATGTTCTTGTTTTATTGTTTATGGTTACTTGAATGTTGTATTTATACTGCAGTACAAAGTCACTGACAGTTATTGTTTTATAGAATGAATGCAGTACCATAAGTGAGTTCTGTTATGCTGTTATTGACCCTCGAAGCACAGTGTAGCACCAGGAAGTTTTCAATAAAGAGCTCCCCCTACCTATCAGCTTGGGGTCAAACAGCAAGCTCAATCTCTGTGTGAGGCTTATTTGTTAAGATTCCTGTGCATGCCACAATATCATGTTTAATGTGAGTAGTGAAAGACCGCGGGGGTCTGAAAGCGATGTAGCTGGGAGTCCGCTGCTCTCGCTGGCTTGAGTGACCATCGAACCCCCCGGTTATCTCTCGAGCAGGTGGGCAACAGACGTCTCCAAAAATGTCGGAGCGCTTTTGCAAATATACGATGTCTTGATAAACCAAGCAGATATTTGAAGTTCACACAGCTACTTTCTCGCTTGAAAGTATCTTAAAAATTTATTTTGTGACCAAGAAAGATTAATAAGAGTAATATTAAAACTTAGTAAAAAAAGAAAAAAAAAGAACAGACAATCCAAATTAAGTAGCGCAGAGCCGAACCAATCACAGCCGCAGCGTCACATCACGTGACTTGTTATGTACGGCACAAGTGCCAAGCCGCACATGTGTATTTGTTTGGGAAGCAGCCAGCCGCCGTGCCGGCCGGGTAATGGAGGAAATGAGTTTGCCGACTAGAGAAAAATCAACCGAGAGCTTGGGTGACCAGGTTACCGAAGAGAACACAGATGACGGTTCCAATGCCGGAGAGATTGTTGAAAGGAAGGCCAGAGAAGTTCCGTAGTCTGGAGGTATTTCGGCTATTTGAAGTCTGACAAAAAACAGAGTAGTGCGTTTTTTCCCAAGAGTTAGCTGCCTGGCAAAGCGCTACCTGTGCATCCCCGCAACCAGCAGCCCCTCTGAGAGGGTATTTAGTACAGGGGGTAATATTGTGACTTGCCACAGGGCCGCTTTAAAGCCTGAAGCAGTGGATAGACTTGTCTTCCTGTCCCGCAACCTGTAGGCTTTTGTCAGACTAAAGTTTTAAATATATATAGTTGCACCTTGGATGTGCACCTAGTATTTAAAGAATGTTCTGTTAGCATCTTTATTTTAAAACTGTTTGAAAAGCTAAGCTATACAACAAGGAGAGATTGAGAATTTCCTTTTAGTTCTCAGTTTATTTGATATTGACAAAAGTTAGTCAATTTTGTCTGTTCTTCTGTAAAACAAACTAAGATTTATTTTTAGAATTAAAATTTTGTTTCTAAGTGGAATTGACAATTTAGTGGTCTGTTTTGTTTGTTCTATTTTGAAACTTTTGTGTAGTTTGCAATATTTGCCTTTATTTATCTGAAACTGAAGTCTCATGTTCCTTAAGTACATCTACCCTGTTGAACTTATTATGGGAAATAAATATTTAAATCAAAACAAGCTGCTGATTATTTCACATTTTACTTGTGAGCAACGGCACATTTAAATCTTACAAATATAGTTATTTGGCTTATATCGTGATATATATCGTTATCGCCTGAAATGAAAAAAACATATCGTGATATGAAAACGTCTTATATCGCCCAGCTCTAGATACACCCGACCCATCCTTCCAATCTGGGGAAAAGGGGGAAGCATTTGTCGGCCGGATTCGAAGGAGTGTATGAATTGCGGCCTCAGGAGGATGCAGCCTACGTTTTGGGACACAGCTAAAGAATCAGAAGAAAGCGCGTTGCTAGGACTGATCGGAGCCAAATTTAATTTCAAAAGACTACCCGACTGAAGCATTGATAAAAGCGTGGATTTGTGCAAACTGTGCAAAAAGGAGTTTGCATACCACCGAAGCACTTCAACCTTACAGTACCATTTAAAAACAGAACATGTTGCAGCGAGCACAGAAACTATGGGACCTGTTAGCGCTAGCTAGTCTTCAGACTCTGATTCAGATGAGGAAGCCCTGTGTAACAGGACACTGAGTTTGTACAGAGCAGAATCCACCATCAGCGAGACAGACTGCCCGCTGCAGTGGTGGTCCAGTCGAGCAGGGACCCACCCACAGCTGTGTGTCCTGGCCTGCAAGTATTTGATTAGTCCTGCCACTTCTGTCCCATGTGAGAGACCGTTCTCACATGGGACAGAAGTGGCAGTGTTCACAATTTGGACCAATAAGACAGATGGTTCTAAAGAGGAGTTAAAGAGGCCGTCTATGTCCACTGTGAATGACTATCATTGAACAGAGGGGGTGATTTATGAGCTCACCTATCAGTCACCTATAAAGCAGTTTTGAGATCCCTTCTCAGGTCCTTCAATCCTAACTCACACCTTGTGTCAGGTGACCTCAGTAGGTCATATGATGGTGTGGGGAAATATATATATATCACAGTGGCTTCACCCCAAATTGTTTTTCACACCTTGGCTCATGTGATGAGGCACATGATCAATAGTGGGCCAATGACCACTAGGATTCAAACACCTGGGATTCTCCACCTCTTCGTTTTTAGAACTGAAGATGAAACATCTTCAAAACGTTTAAGAAGTCCAGTTGCTTTCTTTTTCAATATCGTTTGCATGAAGAAGCTGAGTCTAAATACTTCCACTGCAGAAGTGACGCAAATGTGTGTATTCTAATGTTTATAACTTATTTTATAAAAAGAAAATAAAAACCATACACTGTTAAAAGTGCCAATGTTCATGTTTATTTTCATTAAAAACATATAGATTACTGCATCTCTTCACTTTTTGTCTTCCTTAAAATATATCTTGTTTCCAAGCAGTCTGTTTTCTGCAACAGTTTCACTGAATCTAAGCTACAGGATCATAATAGCAACATGTTTTTATTATAGATCTGTTGAGCTAAATTGTAAGCAGCTGTAATAAAAACAACTTTAACTTTAAGCCTTCATCCTCGATTTTTTCCCCACCCTCATTCTTTTATCTCCTTTTTCTTCTTCTGTTCCTCTGATTTCTTCTCCTGTCTTTTACTTGTCTGACCTTCACCCTCTGTCCGCTCCAACATAATATCCAGACAGAAAAATATGAATAATGAAATTAAATAAATAAATAAAACAAAAACATAAAAAGAGGAGTCTACAGAGAGTCTACGGTGCTCCTCTTGGGAAAGCAAATATGTTTGGCACAACAAAGCATTCAGACCATTATTCTGCTGGACAGGTTTAAAAAAAGTACTGATGTAATTCATAGTGAGGTAAGAGTAGAGTACAGAGGAGGTGAAGCATCTCTGGTGTGGATGGCAGTACTCAGGTCCACCTGAGGCATTGAGTTGACAACATCAGTTGCTTCACCACAGGGGGCGCTGCTGGTGACAGGAATGTGGGAAAAATGCACTTCAGCGTAGCAGAGGTTATCTGCCTTAAAGAGATAAAGAGGTGAGATCAAACATTAGACTCCAAAAATATGTTATAATTAAATGATCTTGAATAGATAAACTACAAAAAAATAAAATCTGAAAACAAACAAATAAACAAAAAACCCCATTAATTCTCATAAAGCCTCTGCAGTCATCTTTCAAAATACTTTTGTAATAAAAACTGAACATCACAACGTTGACAAATGAAGGATTTACTGAAACCAGAGAGTTTGTATTACTGTCCAACACTTCAGCACAAAACACAATTGTATTAAACACAGATTAATCTGGATTAACCTTAACTTTTGATAGACTCGTTTTCCACCAGAAAGGTGTTTTTTTAATCACACTGAGTATGAAGCTGATATTTATTCAAAAATATAAATTTAAATATGGAAAGGATTTTCTTTGCTCCAAACACAGAGGGAGAACTTTTATTTCTTCGGTCTGTCAGTGGAACATTTAAAACTTTCCAAACTTTGATCTTTTTGTGTCTGAGAACAGATGAATTACTTCACTACACAAACAGTTACCTGGTTTATGGCCTCAGCTTAGAATCACACCACAGTTTTACTCACGTTGTTCTGAGCAGAGGTGACGAGGCTGTAGATGCCTCCGCTTTCATCTCCATCTGAACGGGGACCTTTGGGGTAATCATACACTGAAGACACTTCTACAGGAGGTGACCTGCTCGGTATGTCACACTCTCTGATCTCTTCATACAACCTGTTTTCTTCAGCAGGAGAACAAACCAGCTGACAGATACAAACCAAACAATAATGAAGCTGATGTGTGTCACATTTCCTAAAACTCACCGGCATGTCAGCATACTCTGTTTCCACAGGAGGTCCTGAAAAACATCCAGGTCAGAAAATAAACATGATGAACCTGAGGAACTAAACTCAGGAACAATATGAAGAACTACAAATGAACTACAGTTAGATAAGACACATGACTGATAAAGAATCAAAACTATATCAATCAAATCTGCTACAATCAGTTTCTGTTGTGAGTCATAAATGAACATTCGGTGCTCTTTTTACAAACAGACTGAACTTCAAAGGTGAAAACAGCGTGACAGAAACGTCACACCTGACTTAATTCATGCAAACTGGGACATTCTGAGCTGGGACAGATCAACCATGGTGCCATGTTTTCCTGTGTTTTATGGTTATTTCATAAAACTGTAATTTTGAAGGATTATTTTTGAACATATCCAAGTGAGACTCAGTCTTGGTGATCGTCACCATCAGGTCAGTAACACCTTTCAGTCCAACGGTCTGTTTTCACAGCAGCTCTGTCAGTCTGAGATTATCTGGTGTTAACATGATGTAGACACACTCTCATCGTGGTTGTTGTGTGTAAATGTTAATAAAAATTATACTTTGGTAAATAATCTGCTTTAAAAGGTGTTTATGTAGGCAATACACTGAAAAAGGCAGCAGATTATACCGTACATGCTGCGTGTTGACTTTTCTATTCTTTGACAGAATATTTAATCCATGCATGAAAAAATGAAAAAGTAATTTTGAATTTTAGATTAAAAAACTCTGATGAAAACACTGTGTTTGTTTCCTGTAGCCTCACCTCTGGGTTTAGTGGTCCTGCTCTTCGTGTAGAAAATCAGCAGAGCTGCTGATAAGACGACGATCATAACGACCAGAATCAGACCCACATAAATCAGCACATCTGCAGGAGTTTAACAGAGAAGATTTCTTTTACTCACAGTGTAAACATGTGGCCTCCAGGTCTGTTCATTTAGCAGTAAAGTTGTGCACATACAGAGTAACAAGTTGTGCTGCAGAAGGCAGAAATGTGAAAAAGCTCTGAAACCAAACAGTGACTAATCACAGTCTATATCTGTCATCTAGCACAGATCTCATGTAGTGCTGCTCTGAGGAAGTCAGCCATGTTCTCTCTCAGCTGCTGACCTGCTGTGGTGGAAACTTATTTCTCATTTATTTCTACAGTTTTTCTGTTTTACGTCACTAAAAGATCAGAGTGATTCTTCCACAGCTCTTAATGTGTCATTCTTGTATCGTTCACTCATTAACGGATCTTCAACACATGTAAATCTACATACATATAAAAATCTATAATGTACCTGAACTTCCAGTGGAGGCTGATGAAGGTGTGGAGCTTCCTGAAGTTGAGCTTAAACTCTGTGTTGTTGGTGGTTTGGAGGCTGATGAGAGAAACACTGAAGCTGAAAAAGGTCTCAGAGTCCCGTTTGGTGTTGAAGTGGTTGAAGCTGTGAACAATGAAACCATCAGAGTCATAATAAGACCACTTGAAGCAGTTTATATATCTGCATGTGACTGACGTGGTTATGGGCTGTTTGACAGCAGAACTGATGAAACTTGATGTTTCAGATAAATATAACATCTGTAGGTGATTTGAAAGAAAAGTAGCTGCCTTTGAGACGGGAAACTTCTGTCACACCTTCAAAGACAAACACGACTGTTAGCAGAAACTCACCTTCTGTGACAATCAGCTCAAAATCATCGTTTCCATCTGGACTCAAGACTCTGCCCAAAGAGCACCTGTACCATCCTGAGTCAGACTGTTTCAGCTGTGTGATGCTCACATACAGAGTAGGATATGAGGTCATATATGTTTGTTCATATTTAATGCTGTATCTGCCGTTCTGAGCTGCATCATCAAATGTTTCAACAAGAATGTTTCCATTTTCACATTTTTCCTTACAGAACAGTTTCCTGCTTCCTGAGGAATAAAAGCTGCATTCAACTGTGATGTTTCCTCCTTCCTCTGCTCTGTGGGTGAGAGTTTGTGCTTTGACCAAACCAGTGTTTCCATCCTGAAGTGCTGCTGAAAGGATGAACAATCATTAGTTACAATCTTACTATAGATTAAATGTGACAGGTGATTATTAATTTGAACTGATCACAGAAGTTCAGTTAACTTCATTTTTCTGTTTTTATTTGCAAACAGCAAACTTCCTGTTTTATACACGAACACAAAGCATCTGATGTGGAAGATTCAGAGTTTAAGGTTGTGGAAAAGACACAAAAATGAAATTTGACTTTAATTTCTCTTTGATGACATCATCATCATCATCATCATCATCAGCTGTTTTTATGTTTGCATGTGAAATGTTTTAGATGTGCTGCTAATCATCCAGAGTTTTCAGGTTGTCACCGCTCACTGTGCTGTTGCTCTTCCAGTTTTTAAAAGAAGAAATGAAACAGAGTGTTGTTTCCCTGGGTCTTTTCCTGTGTGTTATGAATAAATATTCTTTTTTTGGTACCGTACTGGTTTTATTTTGTTGTACTTATCCGCGACACCTTAAAGGCCGATCTGTGAAAATATTGTTGGACATAAACCGGTCTGTGGTGCAAAAAAGATTGGGGACTGCTGTCTTATCAGACAACCCCATTAAGCCACGACACCCACTAGGGTTTAAATACCTGGGACTCTTCACCATCTGGTTGTAGAACTGAAGAAATCTCTCGGATGAGAGATGAACCATTGTCACCAAACTTAAACAAGTCCAATTGCTTTCTTTCAGAGCTCCTTAGATTATAATGACCTGCATGACTGAGAAGCTACACAGACGTGTGAATGGTTGTCTGTCTCTCTGTGTTATCCCTGCGACAGGCTGGTGACCTGTCCAGGTTGTGCTCTGCCTCTCGCCTTCATGGCAGTTAAGAAAAAGGCTCCAGCCCTCTTGTTGAAGGGAATGGATGGATAAAATGTTTAAGACCTTTCTTTCAAATTGTGCATCATAACTTCAATCTGGTGTTCAGACCTTCATCTGGTCTCTGTTGAAACTCGAGCACTTGAGTACTGTAATGCTGTAAAGTTAAATATTAATAATTGTAGGTATTTCTAAAGTTTTTTTACATTAGAATTTTTTTTTGTCTTTTTGTTGTGTTTGTTTCAGTCTGACTGATGACAACAGTAACAGGTGACACAGAAGTTTATCTGAGTTCCAGTGGTTTGATTAAAAGACACACTAACATAAAATAGATGAAGTTTACCACCTGGAGCCTTTTTGCTGACTGCATTTAAGGATCTTGCTCCAGGAACAGCCTGTCAGTCATACCATCATGCCATCTGTTAAACTAAATTAAAAGTAGCTGTAATAAAAACAACTTTCAGTGTAACTGTTTGACAGCAAGTTATAAAGATGATCATAAACAGAAAAATATACTGTTGTATGGATTCTGTTCATCTGTTAGCCACCGAGGTTCCATCAGCAGCATCACTACTGATGTTTTTGGACAGATGAGGAGGTGAAGCATCTGTGGTGTGGTCGGCAGGGCTGGCATGGACCTGGGGATGAAGTACAAACATAAATTGCATTACCACAGGGGGCGCTGTTGGTGGCACGATAGTGGGAGAAATCCACTTCAGTGTAATCAGCTGCATTCATGTCATCTTCAGTCCTAAAGGAATCAAACTTCAGTCTCTTAAAATATGATGCAAATGAATAAAAGTGTATACAGATACACTCTGAGAGAAAATAAAATATGTGTACAAGAAATATTTATAAATGGAATCATAAGAAAAAAACAAACAAAAAAAAAACACCCCAGCATTTTTAAGCATTAATACTGGCAATAGAATAAAAATATCTATCAAGGATAACTGATAAATTAGTTTATGCACAAACTGTGATCTAAATCCTAGTTTCTGACCTCAGAGCTTAAAATCAGACCACAGATTTACTTACTTTGTTGTGAGGAGAGGCGGAGAGGCTGTGGAGGTCTATTGTTTTCATCTCCATCTTGTTGGAGGCTTTTGGTGTAGCGTACACTGAAGACACTCCTGCAGGAGGTGAACTGCTCTGTCTGTTCACCTCTCTGATCTCTACATATACGTTGTTGTCCTGCAGAAGGAAAACAAACCAGCTGATTGATACAAATCAAGCTGTGATGAAGCTCAGGTGTCTCACAATTCCTAAAACTCACCTGTGTGATGTCAGCACGCTCAGATTCCACAGGAGGTCCTGAAAAACATGCAGATCAGAAGATAAACATCAGTCTTTAACCAGAGGAACTACATCTGAAGAACTGAAAAGATCAGACAAACAGGACCAATGAGGGATTAAAACTAAAGAAAATGGAGCATGCTTATCAATAATGATAACTTGCTTCAACCAGTGTTTTTATTAGACCCTAATGAAAATCTGATGGTGTCAAAGAGTTGTGTAAGTTCTTTGTTATTTTCTTTGTCATGAAAAAATCATTTTCAAATGTAAGCAAACTTGATAATTGTCTTGGTTATCTGTAGTGTTTTGTAAAGAAGAGCGAAAACGATCAGTCTTCATAGCAGACAACTCTGTTTTAAAATTTATTTTCAATTTAGTTTTCAACAGCAATATCAAGGATGTTGAGCATGTTTAAAATGTAAATAAAAACAAAGCAATGATTCACAAATCTCTTAAAACATTTTTTATTCATTAGAAAATAAAAAAAGTCACTCTTTTACAGTTTTTTTGAATTGCTAAAACACTAAACCCAATTGTAAAATCTAAACTGTCAACTATGAAAACTCCAAAAGTTGTCAAAATCTTAAACCCTATTCATCTGGTTCGGACACCATTTGCAAATCTGAATCTCCCATTTACCAAACCTCTAAACATAAAACACACTCAGCAGTGTGGTGCACTTGTACCCAGAATGGTGCACACAGGCTACAGAAGATAAACACAACTAGCATAATGTTTTCATCATTAACACACTACCACTCAAAATTGAAAACACATGTTGCAACCTCTTCTTCTGCTTTTTGCCAGATTGAATACAGCTTCATCCACAAAGATGTATTCATGAGGCCTAACCATTGAGTCAAGCTCAAAGATTCTCTGCACACAACAAACTAATTTTAGTTCTGTAAATGAAATAGCATCATGTATACATGTGCTATGTATACAAGTATACCTTTAACTAAATGGTATGTTGTTTAGAATTGAAAGACGGATACATTAGGGTGGAAGAAAATGCATGTGCTCACAACACCAGGAGACACTTATTGTGGATATGGTCCGTCAGAATAATGCAATTTGACTGCATGGAATACAGCAGTGGATTATAGAAGACAACATACATTTTGAATCTAGCAAAAAGGAGAAGAAAAGGTCGCAATGTCATAGGTCAGTGTGCCATTATTGAACTGACTGGCCAGCGTGGTGGAAATGTAACAATCTGTGCTGCCATCAGCAGCTATGGGGTTCTCCACAGTCATGTTAGTGTTGAGTCATACAACACCGAACTTCTAGCAACATTCCTGGACGGTTTACGGGATGCTTTGCTTGATTAGAGAGATCGCGAGCAGGCAGAGCATCTCATATCATTTGGGACAATGTGAGCTTTCACCGAGGTCCAAGAATATACAATTGGTTTCACAACGAGCAGCATTTTATCAATGTGTTTCTTCCACCATACTCTCCCTTTCTGAACCCTATTGAGGAGTTTTTCTCAGCATGGAGATGTAAAGTATACGACCGAAACCCTTAAACACAGGAAAATCTACTTCAAGCATTGAATGGGAGCATGTGGTGACATAGGACTGGAAACTTGCCAGCATGCTAAACGGTTCTTTCCTCGTTACCATGCAAGGGCGACCATAGCATGTGATGTGGATGAAGTCCTGTGGCCTGACCCAGCACAGAGGCATGATGCTGAGGCAGAATAAATGATCTGAATATGCTGTAAAAATATATATTTTTTTATGTATATATAACTTTTTTACTACTGTTCTTTTTTTGTTACACTTTTTCTCAATTGCTTAAACACATTTCTTGAAACTATTGCCTCGTATTCTCAAAACAGTAAACACAAATCCATAACTTCTCACCCAATTTCCCAAACATCGTATTGTCAGGTCAAAATGAAGCTCTACACTCAAAACCATTCGTTCCTGCTGAAAAACCAAACTTTGCCCACAGACATCACACTCAAGGCCTCAAAAACACACACACGACAACATACTCATACACATTGGTGCAACAAATGTAAAACAATATTCCCCAGACTGGCTTGTTTCTTGTGGTTCTTCCACTCAAAAACCTTTTCACATGATGAACACAAAAGACGCAACCAGTGTACATACAGTGGTACATTTTTATTCATGTACCATACAGTACAACACACACCAAAAACATTATTCCACCTCAGCATCTTGTCTTTGGTCTGGGTCAGGCCAGAGAATCTCATCCACATCACAGGCTATATTGGCCCTGGCCAGGCAGCGGGGGTAAAATCCTCTTGTGTGCTTGATCCACCCCTGGCATGCATCTACTGATATGTCTAGGCAGGCGTCTTCCATGACCTGGAGGAGGTGCACACGGACATAAGGTTCTCCATGGTTGTCCATGCCGAAAAATAACTCCTCTATCAGGTTTAGAAAGGGAGAGTATGCAGGCAGAAAGATGTTAGAAAACCTTGGGTTATTGGTAAACCAGTCATGAACCATAGCAGCACGATGGAAGCTGACGTTATCCCAAACAACAACGTAGCGAGGCTGCTCTGGCTGTGCTGGTTCACTGTAGTCCCGCTGCAGCATATGTTGTCTCAGACCATCAAGAAAAGAAGGGAGAAGCATAGTGTTATAGGGTCCTAGAATGACATGGCGGTGGAGTATCCCTCGTTGGCCTATGGCTGCGCACATAGTGACATTCCCTCCACGCTGACCAGGGACATTTATAATAGCCCGATGGCCAATTATGTTCCTCCCCCTCCTCCATCTCCATGTCCTCCTCCTCCTCCTCAACCGCTTCCTTTGCATGTCTTTGGATCCATTGTTTCAAACCTGAATGAGCTGACTTTGGCCCTTTTATCTATCCATTAAAGTTTCTGATTGGTCTGGGAGACATTTTGACTCCTAGTGTTTCCACTTCGTTAATTGTGTGCTAATTGAGCTAAAGCTGTGCTGATGTGAGTTAACATTATTGACTGCTAGTGCTTTCTAAGTGACCAGATGGTGTAAGCACTGACAAATGTAGGGATTTGTGTGTAGAGTTTTGCAGCTTCAGTTCAACACATCTGACTCATGTGGTAAAGCAGAGGCATAGTGTTTATAGTTCAGGGACCTGGGTGTGCTCTTTGGAAAGGGGTATTATGGTTTTGAAATTTGGGTTCACAAGATTAGTTATAGTGTTTAAGCAATCGAGAAAAACTGTAAAATGTGAGAAAAAGATTAAATGAATGAATAAATAAATATTATTTTCCTGCTATCCCACAGTGTTTTGTATTTATTTCTGTAGTGTGTAATCGTTGCTAAGTTGTGTTTGCACATTTGCTGGTTTTGTGTGGCTTGGACAGTAGTGGTTAATTTTGAGTAAAGTTAAAATAGTTTTGGGTCAAATGTTTGGTTTTGCAAGACTAGTTAAAGGTTATGTGAATGTAGCTTGAATTTTACAGTTTGTGTTTAGTGTTTTGACACAAAGAGATGAGATTTTAGGAAATGTGTTTTAGCAATACAGAAAAACTAAAATGAGACACTTTTATTTTACAATGTCGTGAAACACAGTAGCTCATTTTGAATTTGATGTCAGAAGAATGCTTCACAAAAGTTGGTATGAGGGCAACAAAAGGCTAGAACAATAAGCATTGCTAAACACAAACAGCTGGAAGAATAACTCATTTGTAACAGGTCAGTAACATGACTCAGTATAAAAAGAGCATCTTAAAGAGGTGAAGTTTCAAAGAAGTAAAAGAGTCTTCTCTCAGCTATGATCAATTTAAATGGACTGAAGCAAAGTGGAAAAGTGTTCTGTGGTGAGATGAACTGACAGCTGAAATTCTCTTGGATGTTGCATCTGCTGGACTAAAGAGAAAGACTATCCAGCTTATTATCAGTGCTCAGGTCAAAAGCCTGCATCTCTGATGGTACGGGGATGCATCAGTATCTGTGGAATTGGAAGCTTAAACACCTGAAAAGGTGCCATCAATGCTGGAAGGTGTGTGCAGGTTTTACAGCAACATATGCTCCCATCCAGACATCTTTTTAAGGGAAGGTCTTATATATAGGTATATTTCATCAACACAATGTTAAACTGCATTCTGTATCTACTACAACAGCCTGGCTTCACTGCCTGCAGTCCAGACCTTTGACCAGCTGAAGACATTTGGAGCATCATGAAACCAAAAACATGACAGAGAAGACCCAGGACTGCTGAGCAGCTCGAATCCTCTAACAGACAAGAACAGGACGACATTCTTCTCCTAGTCTCGTGTGGTGACAGTTAGTCTCCTCGGTCTCCAGATGTTTACAGACTGTTGTTAAAAGACAAGGAGATGCTACACGGTGCGCCATCAAATTCAAAATGAGCTAATAGTTTTCTGAAAATGGTACGTCTTGATGCATGCTTAATCATCCAGGTAAGTAAATCTCCAGAAGTTGATTCTGTTCATCTGGATGTAGCGTTTTCATTTGGAGAAACGTTTCGTCACTCACAGTAGCGTTTTTTGATAGGGGTGACATGGGGGATTGCCCAGGGCGGCATCGTGGTGGGGGCGGCATCACGGGCATTTCTCAAAAAAAATTTGCTCGTACTCATGCTGCCCCGATATCAGCCAGCACATTTTGGAGATGGCATAGGCACTGATCGGTTTTCTGCCGCCCATTTGTTGGGATTAAGGGCGCCCTCCGTTTGCGAGGTGCGCCTGCTGCTTGCGGAACAGGGAGGAGAGGGCAGGGCGGCGGGAAATTCTCTGGCTGGCTGGAGCAGCATCTAATAACCAACTCGCAACATAAAATAAAATAAAATAAAAATAAACCAACAAACACGAAAACACCAGACATTATGATTCAGACTTAAAAACTGTACCGATTTTTATTCGAAAGTTTATAAAGTGAGCGTGAGAGCCCTCGGTGCGCCTGCTTGCTGCTGAAGTCAAAGTAAACTTTATTGTCATCTCCGCTATATACAGTACAGCAGCGGTCCCCAACCTTTTTTGCGCCACGGACCGGTTTATGCCCGACAATATTTTCACGGACCGGCAATAAGGTGTCGCGGATAAATACAACAAAATAAAACTAGTGCCGGTACCGAAAAAAAGAAGATTTATTCATAACACACGTGAAAAGACCCAGGAAAACCGAGTTAACGATAAAACGATAATAAAATAACGCTAAAAACCGATAAAAACCCTGAACACCATACATTTTACACCTGAGCCTCAACTCTCGCGGCCCGGTACCAAACGACTCACGGACCGGGTCCGAGGCCCGGGGGTTGGGGACCGCTGCAGTACAGTATATAGAGAGACGAGACGAGGAGGCTCCAGTTACAGCAGAGCAAGTAAACAAACAATAAATATAAGAAGAGTAAGAGCACATTTCATTCATAATGTTGTAAATCAAAGCCCATTATGTATTCATGATTTGAATCCTGGGTTGTGCGAAATCCCAGAAATAAACCCTAGACAAAGCATATCTGTGAACTAAGGTGTAGGTTTATTAGGTAATGTTGTGGTGATCCTCATTTTGGGGATGGGTGTTCATACTGGAGTGCAAAATTAAAACCAATGGAAGATGGACAAGAAAAGTTCAAAGCCATCAGGTGCTCAGTTTAGAAAAAAGACAAAAGAAGAGGAGGAGAAACGAGCAAAAGATGCAGGTAAGCAGATGAGTCATTGGATAATGGCAGGTCATCCTGAAACAATCAGAATCAGAATACTTTATTAATCCCTAAGGAAATTATGTGGGTTACAGTTGCTCCAAGAAGAAATGGTAAAAATAGTAACAGTAACAGACTAAACTCCAAACAATACATTATGTTACAGATTTTACACATTTAGGAAATAGCACTAAAATATACAGATCACTCAGTTATAAATATCAAGAATTAAAAGAGGTGATTATAAATAAATATCAAGAAAATTGACAAGAATATTCCAGAGTAGAAAAGAGCGTGTGAAAAAAGGGTGTAACTATTGCAGTGTTTACAGTGTGTTAGATGGAGGAGTTGTACAGGGAGATGGCCACGGGCAGAAATGGTTTCCTGTGTTGTTCACTGGTGCTTTTTGGTAATCTCAGTCTCTCACTGAACGTGCTCCTGTGACTAGCCAGCATGTCATGGAGTGGGAGGGAGGTGTCATCCCTGATTGTTCTTATCTTGGACAATCATCTACCTCTCAGACACCACCCTAACGGAGTCCAGCTCCATCCCCACAACATTACTGGCCTTGTGGATCAGTTTATTTAGTCTGTTGGCATCTGTGACCCTCAACCTGCTGCCCCAGCATGCAACAACATAGAGGATAGCACTGACCACAACAGAAATACAACAAGATAACATCAATTAGTAGTGATAGTGAAAACTTCTGCCACTTGGCTATGATAGTAAACAGTAGACAGACAGTAGACACTAATGTAGCTTACTGAGTCTTTTGGACTGTGTTCAGCACAATATTAATTAGTCATTGTCAGTTGTTGATTTGTCTTATTCTTATTGTCTGATGAATTATAATGGCTGTTTGTAAGACGTTTGCATATTATGCATACTCTCTCTCTCTTCATATATATGTGTGTGTGTGTTTGTGTGTATGTTTCTCTGGTTAAATTCAGCATCGTTCCAACAACAGTTTTTCCAGTAAAATATGTTTTATATGTATGTACAATCCTTGATATACATATATACACATAGAATATATATATATTTTATATGTGGGTGTGGGGTGGAGGGTACCGGGGGTGGGGGGCGGTTTGGGAGGGCGCGCCAGAGGGGGTGTTCGCCCAGGGCACCAAACAGGCTAGGACCGCCACTGGTCACTCATGCAATACTGGAACGTTAGCATTTTCGTCCGTTTCAATGTGGAAGCACAACTCTGTGAAAACGACTGAAAGTGCTAGTGTGGACCCGGAGCGTTTTCAGACGACAATGCCGTTTTCAAATCCATCCAGGCTAGTGTGGACGTAGCCTGAGACTGAAGAAGTCACTTGGATGAGTGATGAAACGTTTCTCTCACTGAAAACACTATGTCCAGATGAACAGAATCAACTCTTGGAGACTGAAAATGGTACATTTTCTCAGTTTAAACACTTGATACAATTTATGTGTTCTATTTGAATTTTGTGTTCATAATGTGACGAAAATATTATTTTCCCAGTAAATAAACTGCATCATTTTAGAAGTTCTGACAGAATGAATTTGACCCACACGTGGATGCTCCTTTTAGGCATTTCATTGTCATTTTCCTTGTGTTACGCGTGTTGTCAGGACATTAATATTTTCTGGACAGAAACCAGTTCCCTATGATATTCATTTCTAGATTTTCCTGTTAAAAAGTGTTTAAGTTTTTAAAGGGTTTAATGGGATGAATCTTCTAAAGAGTTAAAACACCATTGTGCGTGTTTCCTGTAGCCTCACCTTTGGGTTTAGTGGTCCTCCTCATCATGTAGAAAATCAACAAAGTTGCTAAAAAGATGCTGATGATAACGACCAGAATCAGACGCACATAAATCAGCACATCTGCAGAAGTTTAACAGAGAAGATTTATTTTACTCACAGTGTAAACATGTGGATCAAAGTCGGTTCATTTAGCAGTAAAGTTGTACACATACAGTATAACATGTATTTTTGGATTGAACACAGTTACTCAGACATTTATGTGACAAACTGTTTATCAAGCATGACAGAAAAACCAGAAGAAATTAGTTCAATTTCCTTCCGCATGAAATTATTTAATGAAGTAGTTACTCAGAAGCATAGAAAGTATTTATAGTTTCACCAGGTTTTCTGTATTAAGTAACTGCTGTTGTACTTTCTGTTAAAACTTGAGCAGCTCCTCTTTCTGCTTCAAACACTCAGTAACAACTACAGCTCCCACAATGCTTTCCTCTGTCTGTGTCTGTTACACTGACACTTGTGAAAAAGCTGTGAAACCAAACAGTGACTAATCACAGTCTATATCTGTCATCTAGCACAGATACACAGATACAGAAGTTCATTTAGCAGTTCATATCCCAAGTCCTGTGTATTGTGATCCATATAGTTAAATGTTTTCAGTTCCATTTGACCATATTCTGCAACATTTGACTTTAATTATATTTTTATTTCAATGTTTTTGTACTTTAACTTATTTTAACACAATTGTTTTCTTTTACTTAGAATAGAATAGCCATTTGTTGTGATTGTACATGTACATCAAAATTGTGGAAAACTGATTTTTTTTTTAGAAATTTCGAGATCGAGAGCCACTGGGACAAGTCTTGGATGCAGCGGATATGCGTTATCGGCTGATGGATCGAATGGTCAAACAGAGTTGCCGATGGGACAAACGGGATTGGATCATACGGAAAGGGCAAGAAGCGCAAGAGGCAGCGAACAAGAACGATACCAAAACGTTTTATTGAATCGTTCAGGAACTGAGCAAGCGGCAGAGGAGTACCAGTCAAGGGCAAGGACGGTCGCCTCTTAACAACGGCGGAGGAACAAGACCGACGATGGGTCCAACATTTCAAGGAAATCCTGAATCAACCAGCGCCTATGTCGACGATACCCGAAGACACCTTCTGCCCCATGGATGACCTTCCAGTTAATGTTAGTCCAATTACCGTGGCGGAGAAAAAAGCCGCAATTCGGTCCAACCCCTGGGCCCCGGGGTTGGACAAGATTTCGGTCGAGATGTTGAAAAATGGCGGCGACCTTATAGTCGAACAATTTACGGCCGTGCTCAATCGCTGCTGGGACACAACGACAGCTGAGAAAGATTGGAGGAAGGGCGTCATCGTGAAACTGCCGAAGAAGGGTGATCTCGCTGATTGTAACTGGTGTGGGATCTCGCTCCTTTCCGTTCCAGGAAAGGTCCTGTGCTCTGTGCTACTCCGACGTCTTCACTCGACGATCGATCAGCTGCTGCGGGAAGAACAAGCCGTGTTCCGGAATGGACGATCTTGTTCAGAGCAGATTTTTGTGCTACGGACAATAATCGAACAAAGTGCTGAGCTACAGCAATGACTGTTGTGAAAAGATTTTGTTTATTATTCAAATATGCTTTGCTTGTAACTGTGTAAACTCTGAATGATGATTCACCCTGATAAAACATGAAACCTTGCCTATGCTTATCAAATGCCTGTGAAGACAAGTTCCTGTGCAAAAAGCAACGGAAAATGTCACTTAAGCAGACGTTTAGTATAGTACGGACAGAATGTTTAGTAAGATATGCATTTGTCAGTTAAGCAATATATTCTGAGAACAGGCGGAGACTGCCTCCGTCTGCTGTGTAACCTACGTGCCTATATAACCTGCAATAAAGAAGAGTACTGTGTGACTCTCCCGAGAGTTCACCCATGTACATAGGTATTTTTATATTGTCTCACTGTGTCTCTGTTTTACTTTGGCAGCTTTCTATTTGGGAAATTTTCCCCTGACATTTCTTGGTCCTTGAGCCGGATGAGACAGCCTATTTAAAGCAGCTCTCACAGAAAGCACCTCACCAGGTCCCGTCGGTGCGAGAAGCCCACGTTGCAACGTTTTACAAGCGGTCCGCACCGTGGGGCTGATCAGGTGCATCTGAAGAAACCAGCGCCAAGGTAGGACAGACCACTTTGAGATAATAAAGGTTTGGCGCAAAACGAAAAGCGAAACTTAAGACTCGTCAAGACAGACTGGAAGCATTAAGCTCGTCCTGAGGACTGGTAGTCAGCTCGCCCGCAGAGGGTTGGAAGCAGTAAAATAAATATTGAGCTCGCCTAAGAAAGGCTGGAAGCACTACGCTCGCTTCAAGGAAGCTGGTAGCGTGAGCGCGTTAAAACTGTCTGTCTTTTATTGTTTTTGGTGGAATAAGTTGATTTCTACAGCACAATAAGGAGGCTGAACTATTCCACTGATTTGTTTACTGTCGGTTGCTGAAGTACTGGTGAATCGAGAGGAAGGTCGTGTTTTATCACATAAAGTTGACACCGCTTTTGAGAATAGCTCAAAAGTAGAAGGCGTGTCAGCCACCTCTCTCTGTTCTCGTGCCAGCGAAAAGCGCCGCAGGGTGTGTGTGTATTACTAAGCACTCAAAAACACATTGCGTCTAAAAATCGATTCTAGTTTGACACGACTCTCAGTAGACTAGTCCTGTGTGGGCCAAAAAGTCGGATAAACAAAACTGAAAGTCCTGTGTGGGCTCGTTTCATGAGACTCGCCTGTAAGACGGAATTGGCAGTCCTGTGTGGGCTCATTCCGCAATTTTAAAAGGTCTGAATAAAAAACGTCCTGTGTGGACCGGGCCCTGTGTGGACCCGAACGTAAACGCTCGCCTGTGTAAGACGGAATCATTTGTCCTGTGTGGGCCCATTCCGCAGCAAAGAAGAGGTTGGAGCTAGTGGTTTCATTTCACCTTGGGAGTCAGGGATCTCACTCTAAGAGTGAATGGTAAATAAGGAGCGTGTCAACTAAAATAGGATTATAAGTACCGCGTGTGAAGTTTATGTGTTGGTAGTATTAATAACTAAAAAAAATAAACAAAGAACTATCGAATAAAACAAATCAAAATTAAATATGGGAAATAAATCTACAAAACCCGAATTGACTGCAGATGAACAATGGTTAGAGAAAAAATGCCCTGGTGCAGGAAAGATAAGCGCAAATAGGTGGAGAAATCCCAAAAAAAACAAACTGCACCGCCTGGGAGGGAACTGTAGCCCTGGCCAAATACAGCAATTAAGTAAATGCCTACAAGCAGAGATAGAAAAGACTAGTGGTAAAAAGAAAAACCTGCGCATATTTGAATACGTAAGTTTCTTTGTGCCATGGCAGGAGGAAAGTAAGAAGCGTGAAGAGAAAAGAAACAAAAAGCAAAATAAACAAAGCAAAAAGCCACCTACCGAAACCACCAATCCTCCTCTTTATCAAACACCTCCCTCAGCCCCGGGTCCCCCTGATACTGAGCAACCATACCCCCAAATCCTCACCCCTGTTTCAAAAATCCCTTTGTAAAACCACAAGACCCTTATGTCTCAGCGAGACAACAACTGAATCTAATGACCCATGAAGACCCCACATAGCGGCCCCCAGGCCCGTTAGGGCAATTCCGTTAATTCAGGTGCCAAACCCAAATTTCGGGCGAATAACGGAGAGCCACCACAAGCGCCAGGTGGAGCATTCCCCAGGGATAGACATCCCTTCACATACACGTTTCAACCGTGGTCGGCCGAAGACAGAAAAAACATATTAAAAGACGTGCCCCCTTTAAATGAAGGACACCAACAGTGGAGAGATGCGGTAGAATTAATCCGCTCCAATTGGCGGCTAAGTGGCCAAGAAATGCTACAGGTCCTACAGGACCTATTAGGCCTCAAATTGGCCCGAGTCCATGGAAATTACACAGGCCTAAGACAAGATGGCACCACGTTCCCAGCAGGGGACGCAGACCTAGCTACAGCATTAAATGAGGTATATGAGAGAATTAGAACGACACTGGCGCCCAGGCCAGATTACGGAAAAATAGGAGAAACAACGAAAAAGAAAGCAGTCTGCCTCTGACTTCCTAGACAGACTACGACCAGTCTTTAGACAAAACTCAGGTCTAGAATATGATGAGGGCGTGAACACCCCTTTTGAACAACAACTAAAAAGCAGCGTTTCTAAAGGCCTCCTCCCAAGGTCCGCGCCACGTAGATAAACATTGGGTCACTCAAAATACTGGAAGTCTAGCTGATGCTTTACAGCATGCAGAACATGCAGTAAAGGTACAGAAAAACAAAGCAGCACAAACCGGAGTTTTTGTGGTAACCACAGAGGGAGGCATAGTTGCTTACGCGGGAAAAAATCCACAGCAGAGAGGGAAAGGAAGGAGACAGAATACAGGTGATAAAGAAAGGCACAGGAGGTGCTATAATTGCGATAAAGAAGGACACTTTGCAAAGGAGTGCAGAAACAAAAAGAGAGATGACAGGGACAGAGATAGATATGACCGTTCCGATAGACGCGACAGGCAGGACAGAGAGAAAACGACAGGGACAGTGAAGACATTTGACTAGGCACCCGCCCCCAAAGTCTCAGGTGACAGCAGCAGAGATAACAACGAACTTTTCAACATCCACCAATTGCTTCTAGGCTCAGAACACAAACCAGAAGTAACCATTCATGTAAACGGGAAGCCTTATTTTATGTTATGTGACACAGGGGCCTGTATGACCGTTCTGCGCGAAGAGCCACCACGAACACATTTTTCAAAAGACGCTCGTGTGGTCACGTCTGCATCAGGCCACACAACCACGCAATTACTGACGCAGAAATTGGATTTTCTCCACTCAGAAGGCAACCGAGGTTGCAAACTACAGTGCATTATCGACTCAAGCTGCCCAGTAAACCTGTTAGGACGTGACGGGCTGATGAAATTACGAATAGGCGTTGTCCCAGAGGGTAATGGCATGAGGGCAGAGCTAATGCTCTCAGAATCACACGCACTCACATGTCATTCAGATGGCGAGCCACACTATTACTGGACATTAGATCTGCCACCATTGCCTCAGCTTGTGACCACAGCTGAGCGCTATCTGCCCAGCTCATCATCCACCATGCCTTTTAATGAGCTGCACAACACCATACGTTTTAAACAAACACCAGGCCCTGATTCGGAGTATGACACACAAGTCCATCGTTTGGGACCTCAAAAGCTAACACTGCAACATCTCTACGTCACAAAAAGTGGAAACGCAGTGTGTTCGGTGATACAGCCCCCTAAGGTCAGAGAGTTAAATCGAATGCCTTTTCCACATGTTTCTGTAGCAAAAAGCCCTGAAACTCAATGGAAGGACCTGGGCACCATCCTTAAACGAGTACAAAACGATCATTACGAGAAAACTGAAGAAACACACGAAGGCTGGCTCCAGGGCCGCAGAACCGGTTGTATGAGATATACTCTAGGATGGGTGCTAAACACACAGCCCAGTACCCACCTGGATACCTCCCCGGCCACATGCTATGCGATCGAGGAGGCAGAATGATTTATCTTAACACCCGTCGAGAACACGGAAATAAAAATGCTTCCATCATCATTGTGGTCAAACGGACCCACAGGCGTAGGCCTAATAAAAATGCAGACCCAGTAAAAGTAAAATCATCTCAAAACACAGACCGATGAAACCACAATACCCACTCTCTGCAGAAGCTAGAGGCGGCATACGCCCAGTAATAGCGAGACATGGAGAAAGCAGGAATTCTGATTAAAACAACAAAAACAACATGTAACACGCCGATATTTCCAGTGAAAAAATCAAATACAGGAAAATATAGGCTGGTACATGATTTAAGAGCAATAAACGACATCACTGAACAAATACCACCAATAGTGGCAAATCCACACACAATTTTGAATCAAGTGTCACCACAAGAACAGTGGTTCTCAGTAATTGACCTGTCAAACGCCTTTTTCTCAGTACCATTACACCCCGAGTCACGTGGGCTGTTCGGTTTACACTTGATGGCCAAAGGTACACTTACACACGGCTGCCACAGGGTTTCCAAAACAGCCCCACCCTATACGCTGAGGCCCTGAAACAGTCAATGTCCTCCTGCACTCTGCCTGCTCCAGGACAGTTCCTACTTTACGTAGATGACATCCTGATAACCGGAAACACGCAGGAAGACTGCAGGACAAACACTCTAGTGGTGCTGAGACACCTCGCAGAACAGGGACACAAAGTCTCTCAACATAAACTGCAACTATGGCAACCTAAGGTCATATACCTAGGTCATGAACTAACAGGACAGGGTCGAAGGTTACTTGACAGCAGGAAAACCGCAGTACAAACTGCCCCAAAACCACTAACAAAGCAACAAATGATGAGTTTCCTCGGCCTCTGCAACTATTGCAGAAGTTGGATTCCAGAGTACGCTCTCAGGGCCCAACCCCTGCAAGACCTTATCTATGGCAAAGATATGGCCCTGAAAGATAAACTGACCTGGACTGCTGAAGCTGAAGCTGCCTTCGCCGATTTAAAACTGGCTTTACAAACGAACATGGTTCTAGCATTACCAGACTATGACAAACCTTTCTACCTGTATGTAGACGGAGGAGCAGGTTACATGAAAGCAGTTCTGACCCAATCCTTTGGAGAAAAACAACGCCCACTCGCATTTTATTCATGCAAACTAGATTCAGTAGCCTCAGGCCTACCTACATGTGTGCAAGCCTGTGCAGCAGCAGCAGAGGCTGTTAAAAAATCTGCCGACATTGTTTTGGGACACAAGCTGATTATCAAGGTCCCACACGCAGTAACTTCAATACTACTACAGGCTAATCTTTCTTATCTAACACATGCAAGACAGCTTTCCTACGTAGGCATATTGCTGTCACAATCACACATCTCTATTGAGAAGTGTGGCCAGCTGAACCCAAGCACACTTCTCCCTACCCAAGCTGACGGAGACACTCACTGCTGCATAAGGAAGTTAGATGAGGAAACAAAACCGCGTGCTGACATTTACGGCACCCCGCAAGCTGGTTTCCTGAACATCTTTGTGGATGGCTCAGCATCAAAAAATAATTATGGCCGAAACTGTGTAGGTTATGCAGTAACCACAGCAGATACAGTTTTAGAAGCAAAAGCATTAACTTCTTCACATTCTGCACAAAGCGCAGAACTTACAGCAGTAATACGTGCGTGCCAACTGCATGAAGGACAAGATATAAACATACACACCGACAGCCAGTATGTTTTTGCAGCAGCGCATCATTTTGCGAAAATATGGCAAAACAGAGGGATGATCACTTCCACCGGGAACCCAGTACAACATGCTAATCTTTTAAAAACACTGTTGGAAGTGATAACCTTGCCAAAAAAGTTAGCACTATGTAAATGTGCTGCACACCAGAAAGATGACTCAGAGGTCACTAAAGGTAATAACTTTGCCGATCAAGCAGCAAAAGCAGCAGCACAACAAACCACAGACACATTAATGTCTGAATCCTCAATGCAAATACCACTCGATGTACTTAAAGATGAACAAAAAGCCGCACCAACTACAGAACAAAAGAAGTGGCTAAAAAATGGAGCAACACTTGAAAATGACCTAATGACTTGCAATGGCAAACCAATACTACCAAAATCCCTACATAAAACAGCGGCCCTAGTGACACACGGCTCCACGCATGTGTCAACCGGAGGGATGGTAGACATAGTCTCTAAACACTTTTACACTCTAAATTTCGAAACTTCAGCAAAAGAATTTGTCAGAACATGCATGATTTGTCAAAAACACAATGTACAAGGGAATCTCAGACCAAAAAGAGGTCATTTTCCCACACCACCCCATCCTTTTCACACAATCCACATGGATTTTATTGAACTAAATGAATGCCAAGGCTCAAAATACGCTCTAGTGATCATAGACGTATTCTCAAAATGGCCGGAAATCTATCCAGTATAGAAAGCAGATGCCATTTCAGTAGCAAAATGCTTATGTAACCATTTTATTCCAACATATGGCATCCCCACTCTGATAAGATCAGATAATGGGACACACTTTGTCAATGAGGTAATCAGCAAAGTCTCTGAAGCACTAGGATTCAGCATCAAAAATCACTGTGCTTATCACCCGCAAAGTGCAGGATTAGTGGAAAGAACTAACGGCACAATAAAACAGAGACTTAGAAAATGTATGGAAGAAACAGGAAGGCCGTGGCCAGAGTGCATAGGCCTAGTAAAAATGTGGATGAGATTAACACAAGGTTCACAAAAACTTACACCTTTTGAAATCATTCATGGCAGACCATTCCCACTGCCAATCACAAGTGAACCTTTAGATAAATCAATCAGAGAAACTACACTAGCAGAATGGATGTCAAAACTGCTGGAAAACAAAGATATTGTTCTAAAGAATAAATTGCCTTCTGAATCTTCTCCAGTATCTTGCAGGTTGAAACCAGGTGATTGGGTCCTGATCCGAGTTCCCCACAGAAAGAATTGGAGCTCGCCCCGTTGGGAAGGACCCTACCAAGTGCTCATCACCACGCCAACCGCCTGTAAGATAGCAGAAAGACCATCTTGGATTCACCAAAACCACTGCAAGAAAGTGAGTGACAGCCCAGACTCATAGGTGCCGGCACCCCTACCCTCAGGTGATCTGACTGGTGAAGGGAGGGCTGATCGGGTATATCCCGCCCTCTGCTTCTTGCCAGTAGTCTACTCACCTGGGGACCTAGGTGTGTTTGGTCGCCATGAAGACTCCTGTTGTCCTCGTGGCTGTCCTCCTACTCTCAGCAGGGCTCCTCATGTTTCTAGAGGATGGTATAGAAGACGAACAGCACCATCTATGGACGAGATGGACGCATGACAACCCACACCTCCGTGACATGACACAAGACCACATTCACCCATGGATGAATAACGCATGGGACCACCCCGACACAAGGTAATCACCGTCGAAAACGCTGGACTCGACAACGGAACGTGTGACCGGCTCTTCTGGATCAACTTCAACGTGACGAATCGGAACACGTCCGTTCACTTCCCAGTGTTCGTGGACCAAACCCCAGGGAAGAACCACTCCATGTGCTACCGACAAGACAACGATAACAGACCCCTAGGCGACACCACCAACTGTAACCAGACCGCAGCCAACGGAGAGGGCGCACCTGTAAACACGTCCACACCCAGCAACGGCACCTACTGGGTGCAGGGAATGGCCTGGCTGTGTGGACAACGTGCCTACTTCATACTGCCACCCGGATGGACGGGCACCTGTGCCCCAATCTTCATTTCAGACCACACCTTCAGGATGTCAGCTGTAAATAGCTCTCAGACTACAAGACGACGATGAGACGTCTCCACAGTGCAACCACATGACCCCATCTATGGCAGTGATGTGCCAGAGGAATTTAAGCTTTGGACCACCGGACAAAAGGTCCTCCACTCACTGTTTCCATGGGTGGGCACCGGAAAGAACATGTTAAGAATTGAAACTGGACTACCGCTTTTGGACTGTTCCTGAATGCCTCGTGCAAAATCAACAATCAATGATTAATAAAGTTGTTGCAGTTCATGTGCAGGCATACCTGACACTGCCCATGGACGAAGATGATGATAATCCACCTGACACTGAAATGCTGTGATACACCAATGTATGACGTGCTGATTAAAAATGCGCTGCAAGAAATCATGCACAGATAATAAACCAATGGTGTTTTAACTAGTGTGAAAGTTAAACAACAGGAGGGAAATGTGAAAAGATTTTGTTTATTATTCAAATATGCTTTGCTTGTAACTGTGTAAACTCTGAATGATGATTCACCCTGATAAAACATGAAACCTTGCCTATGCTTATCAAATGCCTGTGAAGACAAGTTCCTGTGCAAAAAGCAACGGAAAATGTCACTTAAGCAGACGTTTAGTATAGTACGGACAGAATGTTTAGTAAGATATGCATTTGTCAGTTAAGCAATATATTCTGAGAACAGGCGGAGACTGCCTCCGTCTGCTGTGTAACCCCACGTGCCTATATAACCTGCAATAAAGAAGAGTACTGTGTGACTCTCCCGAGAGTTCACCCATGTACATAGGTATTTTTTATATTGTCTCACTGTGTCTCTGTTTTACTTTGGCAGCTTTCTATTTGGGAAATTTTCCCCTGACAACTGTCAATCAACTTCATAGACTTTACAGAAGCATTCGACAACGTGCATCGAGAAACGATCTGTAGAATTGCCAGGTCCTACAGCATACCAGAGATGTTCATTAGCCTCCTGAGAAACATCTACTACGAGTCAAGCTGCTGCGTCCGTACAGATAGTGGGATTTCAGACTTGTTTGAGATCAAGACAGGAGTCCGACAAGGCTGCATTATTTTGCCATTCCTGTTTGTGCTGGCTGCGGATTTCATCATTCGACATACCCTGGGGGACGGCGAGCACGGAGTCCAAGGAAATGACGGACGACGACTTGCAGATCTTGATTTCGCGGACGACATTGCGCTGCTCGGATCTACTCAATGTTCCATTTGCGATTTGACCGCCATGCTGGAAAATGAAGTGTCAAAGATCAGACTGTGGATCAGCGCTGCCAAAAGCAAAGTCATGCGGATGGGTTATGCCAGAGTGAATACTCCTTATCATCCAAAGTCTGTTTGTTCAATACGATAGTCGTACCAATGGCTATCTATGCGAGTGAAACATGGAAGTCGACGGCAACAATCACCCGACGACTGAATGTTTTCCAACAGCGCGACCTCCGACGGATTCTCAAGATTCTCAAGATTATCGAGATCATGTTACCAACGAGGAGGTCCTTCAGCGCACTGCCTCATGACCGCTAGCGGACGAGGTATTGAAACGACTATTTCGTCTCGCTGGTAACGTTCTTCGCCAACATCCAGAAAGACTACCGAAGATTGCCATGTTGTGGAGACCCACCCGGGGTTCACGGAGCCGCGGACGACCAAAACAGACATGGAGATGGTCATTCATTGACGACCTGAAAGCAGTCGATCTTTAATGGGACGAGGCTGAAGATGTGGCTGCAAACCGAGCTCGTTGGTGATCCCTTGCCGCCCAATGCGCCATCCGGCGTAGGAGGAACTAAGTCTAAGTAAGTTAGAAATTACAGAAAGATCAAGAGTTCTTCCTCCACAACCCGGAATTTGTCACTGTTAGGTAGTTCACTGATTAATGGAAGACATGCAAATCTGCATACATATAAAAATATATAACGTACCTGAACTTCCAGAGGAGGCTGATGAAGGTGTGGAGCTTCCTGAAGTTGAGCTTAAACTCTGTGTTGTTGGTGGTGTGGAGGCTGATGAGAGAAACACTGAAGCTGAAAAAGGTCTCAGAGTCCCGTTTGGTGTTGAAGTGGTTGAAGCTGTGAACAATGAAACCATCAGAGTCATAATAAGACCACTTGAAGCAGTTTATATATCTGCATGTGACTGACGTGGTTATGGGCTGTTTGACAGCAGAACTGATGAAACTTGATGTTTCAGATAAATATAACATCTGTAGGTGATTTGAAAGAAAAGTAGCTGCCTTTGAGACGTGAAACTTCTGTCAGACTTTCAAAGACAAACACGACTGTTAGCAGAAACTCACCTTCTGTGACAATCAGCTCAAAATCATCGTTTCCATCTGTCCACCAGGCTCTGCCCAAAGAGCACCTGTACCATCCTGAGTCAGACTGTTTCAACTGTGTGATGCTCACATACAGAGTATCATATGAGGTTATATCTGCTTGTTCATATTTAATGCTGTATCTGCCGTTCTGAGCTGTATCATCAGATGTTTCCACAAGAATGTTTCCATTTTCACATTTTTCCTTACAGAAGAGTTTCCTGCTTCCAGACAAATAAAAGCTGCATTTAACTGTGATGTTTCCTCCTTCCTCTGCTCTGTGGGTGAGAGTTTGTGCTTTGACCAAACCAGTGTTTCCATCCTGAAGTGCTGCTGAAAGGATGAACAATCATTAGTTACAATCTTACTATAGATTCAATGTGACAGGTGATTATTAATTTCATTTTTGAATTTTATTTCTCTTTGATGACATCATCATCATCATCATCATCTGTTTCTATGTGAAATGAGCATTATAGACGTGCTACTAGTTTTGAGTTTGTCATCGCTCACTGTGCTGTTGCTCTTCAGTTCATTAAAAGAAGAAATGAAACACAAAGTGTTGTTTCATCAGCTCTATTAATATAAGTTTGTCTTTCAAAGAAGAGTAGACGAAAAGTATTTGATTACAGATTCAATGTGAATTAAAAAATAAAAATTGTGGAACTGAAATGTTTCCACATCTTGTTTCTTGCAGTTTGCAAATTATTTTTAGTTTCACATCAGTTTGATCCCCATGTTTCGGTGACTCATTTCCAAACTTCACAATATGTTTAGCACAGAAACAGGTAACTGTGAGAGAGAACAAGGAAATGAAAAAGGAAGTTGCAAAACTGACCAAGGATGAACCCAAACATATGCAGAACAGGAGAACAGAACTATAATACAAAAATAACCAAAAAAATGAATGAGAGAAATCCCAAAACATCCCAACAACCCAAAATGATGACAGAAGCAGCTAGTTACAAAACACCAGGGTGTGCACTGAGCCCTCTCCTGTACTCACTCTACACCTACAGCACAGCCGCTACCAACTCCAACATCATTTAGAAGTTTGCGGACGATACAACAGTGGTTGGTCTTTTCACCAAAGGTGATGAGATGGGTTACAGGGATGAGGTCAGCGCCCTGACACACTGGTGTCTCATCCTCAACATCACAAAGACAAAAGAGATGATAGTGACTTCCGGAGGTATAGAGAAGCACATATCCCCATCATCATTAAAGGTGCTGCTGTGAAGAGAGTGAGCAGCTTCCGTTTCCTGTGTGTACATCTGGTGGAGGATCTCATATGGTCAGTTCACACACACAAAAAAAAACAGTGAAGAAGCTGCAGCACCACCTCTTCTTTCTCAGGAGACTAAAGAGATTCGGAATGAGCCCCCACATCCTCAGGACCTTCTACCGCTGTGCCATTGAGAGCAACCTCACTGGATGCATCACCACCTGGTATGGCAACAGCACCGCCTACAACCGTAAAGCTCTCCAGAGAGTGATGCGGTGTTCTGAAAGGATAATTGGAGGTGAGATTCCCTCCCTCCAGGACATCTACAAGAAGCGGCACCTGAATAAAGCAGGGAGAAGCATTAAACACTCCAGTCACCCCAGTCACGCACTGTTACTGGGGTGACTACTTCCATCAGGCAGGAGGTAATGTTCCAAACCAGCAGACTGAGGGACAGCTTTTTCCATCAGGCCACCAAACTGCTGAACACTTCATAGACACCTCACTGTCACTTACTGAAACTTTGACTCTTATGCACTCCATATTGTACAGTGACAGAAATAAGAAGAGAATTTACTCACTGAGGAAGATGACGCAGACCAAAGTGTGTTTCATCTCAGAGCTCTGATGGCTTAATGCTGCTTCACTTCTTCTTCACTTCAAACGAGGAACTTCTTACTTCTCTTAATGATGAGGTCACGCCTTCAAACCTCAGGATCAGGACAACTTTTATGAAAAGTACATGTTAGATTATTTAAACAATGATCATGTTCAGAGAGCAGTGTCAGTTTCTCTGATCAGTCAGACATTAAAAACTAAACAAGAAACTAAACCAAGAAGAACAATAACAAAATAAACACTCACTAATAACCACATCAAAAAAGTGTTTTTTCATCTCTGAGTGATGTGCTGTAATACTTCTGCTGTGCATGCACAAAGTTTCACAACACACCTTCTAAAGAGCTGCAAACTTCTGTATACATGTACATGTAAGAACTGCGTACATGTGTTGAGGCAACATGATTGGCTAATATTGACCATTTCAACAGTTCACTGCCGCTTCCCCTTAATTCTCAGCAACAGCATGTTTAGATGAGCTTCAGCTGATCTGCATGGACTGCTGGCTGAGCTTAACTCAGGATAATGTGTTTTAATGTTAAAATAGAGCTTCATGTCATGTGTCATTTAAATAATCGTTCATTTGAAACCATTGTTTCAATCTGCTCTACCATGATGTAGACAGGAAGTGAAATTAAGTAGGGGTCATATTGAAGCAGGAGTATATAAACAGTGTTGTGGAGGTGAAGAGAGTGACAGACAGAATCATGAAATTAAAGCTGGATATTGAAGGTGTGATGATGAGTGTTGTCAGTGAGTTTTCCCCACAGGTTGGATGTCAGTTAGAATAAAGAGAAATTCTGCAGCAAGTATGATTGAGTGTTAAAGAGTGCCACCGGGGGGAGAGAGTGACGACTGATGCAGACTTCAGTGGACAATGAACAGACTTCAAGGGAACAGAGGTGATGAGGAAGTGTGGGGTAAGTATGATGTAAAGGAGGGAAATGCAGGAGGGCACACGGTTGTTAATGGTGTGAAAATGATGGAAACGGCTGTAGTGAACACGCTTCAACAAGAGATGACTGATAATATACAGCTGTAGTGCTGAGGGAAACTGCCAAGCAGGAGTTTGATATTTCCTCTGGACAGAACAAAAAAAGACAAGGATACTTGGTGTTGGAATGAGGAACAGCAGAAAGTATTCAAAGGTATACAGGAGTACTGGAAGGCTATGCATACAAAGGGAGACGTGGCAAAGGAAAAGACTTGTATGTGAGGCTGGACACTAAGGAAAGAAAAAAGGACTTGTATTGATTGGCTGTGCAGAGACATAAAGCTGGAACGAATTTTCAGCATGTTAGAGTGATTATGGATAGAGATGAAAATGTAGTGAGAAACTACTGTACTTTCTGGACTTCAGGTGCACCGGATTATCAGGAGCACTGTCGATGAACGGGTCTGTCAGGGACCTGGGCTTGAGCGACCCAGGGTCCCTGAGCAGTTATGGATTTTTTTATATTTTATGAAAATGTGTGTGCACTGTTCTGCTGTCTGGGTTTTTTTCCATATGTGTATGTATAGGGAGGTGTGTGTGTGGGTGTGGCTGTAGCTGGAAGACCGGGTAACAGGCACCGTCAGGGGGTCGTTAGGGAAGCAACGCTTGCGCCAATGGCGCTCCTCACTGCAGCGGGATTCCCGGACTTCCCAACTGCCAGCTGTGGTGAGTAATAAGGACAATTTATCATTTGCAACTTCATCTGTTCGTTGGACGATGAACTGTAAGACTGATAGCACTGAAGCTCAGTTAGCTGCCCGCCCTGAAGCTCAGTCTCCTGCCTAGTCACTAGCCGGCCAGCCTATAGCTCTGTCTGCTGCTCAACTACCTGCTCAATTTCCACCACAAACGTATCTACAGTCAGTAACCCATCCGTCAGCACAGCCAGCTGCAGCCCAGCCGTTATCATAGCCAGCTGTAGCCCAGCCTGTAACACAGCCTGCTGTAGCCCAGCCTGTCAGATAAGCCAAATTTTACTCAGCCCAACCTTCTTGCTTCCGGCCCATACCATTGATTCACTTGCAGCTCAGCCATTAGCTCTGCACGCAGCTCAGCCATCTGTTCAGCCAGAGGTCTCCATACCTGCTGACCCTGTGTCTGCCTCTGCTGGAGGGTCCGAGGGACCTGCTCAGCCCGACCCAGAGGTCAGCGCACTTGGGGTACCCGCTCAGCCCGCGCCGTAGGTCAGCGCGCCTGGGGGACCCGGTCAGTCCGAGCCGGAGGTCAGCACGCTGGAGGGACAACGTCCATGTCCAGCACGGCCTGCTCGGCCTGCACGTCCACACCCAGCATGGCCTGCACGTCACAAACCACCTGCCATGCTTCACAATAACCCATCAGAGCGGTTATGGAGCAGGCCGCCAGAGATGCAGTGCCGCCACCACTGGACCCGTGGCAGGCCGCCTGAGCTGCAACGCGGCCGCCACTGGACTCCACGTAAACTATTTTGTGGGGACTATTTAGATACTGTTGATGGATGCGCGGTCGGACTTTGAGAGTATGAACCTGGAAGGGTTTTTTTCTTTTGTTTAGTTTGGGAAGGCTCTAGCTCTCCGTGCTAGACCTCCCACCACCCACCCTGGGTTCGTTTGAACTCTGTTTTTGGTTGGTGATTGTTTTTGGGCCTTCGATTACTCCGCCGGCCCTGAGAGGGGTAATGTCAGCGACCTGGGCCATCAGTGGTGGCCAGGTCCCTGAGCAGTTGTGGACTTTTTTATATTTTATGAAAATGTGTGTGCACTGTTCTGCTGTCTGGGTTTTTTTTTTTCCATGTGTGTATGTATAGGGAGGTGTGTGTGGGGGAGTGGCTGTAGCCGGAAGACCACGAGGATGATGCTTAATGGTGTGGTGAAGCCTCCACCGACCCGGGATGATTGAGTGAGACTCCATGTCAGTGTCTTGAGAGCAAAGTCTCAGTCAGTGTCCCGCAGGGGTTGTGTGCCTTGAAAAGTTTCTATTGTTTCCCCAGGAGGAGCATGGGAGTTTTGCCTGAGAGCAGCAAGCACTGGGAGTGCAGGTGACATGGGCAGATTTCTTCACGTGCAGTTGGGAAGAAGACATGGCACAGGAGTCGGGGGAGAGCACAGGGTTTTTTTGTGTGAACTGTTTACATCACTGTAAATAAACGCAATGCTCATTATTAAGAGTCCTGCATCTGGGTCCTCATTCCCCTCTTCCCAGACAGGGTCTGTTTTCATACATAAAGCGCACCAGATTATAAGGCGCATTAAGCAAAATAAAACAGTCAGATAAGTCAAATTTTACTCAACTCATTCTTCTTGCTTCCTCTGCTTCCATACCATTGATTCATTAATGTTGAATTCTCTCGCAGCTGCTCTATTCCCATGTTGTTGCAGTATATTAATGACTAACCGCGTATAGTGGATGGATTATCTCAGTTGTTCTCCTGACTGAAGTTTGGTCCATTTGCAGCATCTTGCCATGTGATTGCATTTTTCCCTAACCATCGGGAACCCTCATGTTAACTTTTATTAAGTGGAAAAAAAGTTAGCGTTCATCCTCCAGCTTCACTGTGTTTATGTTATGTTAACATAGCTGTGTCACCAGCGATCACGAGCACATCATTATATATCAGCAAACCCAACTTCAGTAACCCTTAAAAACGATAAGCTGTTGTTTAGTTTTCTGTCTTCATTTATGTTGGAAGTGATGGCAAAGCTGTATGTTTTAATTTTTTCAGAAATCTAGCAAAGTCAGAACATGCTATATCATGTTTAGGTGGAAACTAGCGAGCAAACTTCCTATTTTTCCAACTTATTGAAATTTAATAAATCCTGTTTTAATGGATGCCTGGATGTAAACTTAATTGTTACACCTGGTAAAGCAGCAAGGCTGATCATTTTATTAAAGATGAAAGAATTTAGACAGTTTTTTACTCTCAGTGATGCTATACTACTGTTCGTTTGAATTTGTGACCTGAAACTGATGGAGTTTTGTTGACCCAGATTACTATTTAGGCTCCTGACTACGGAAGCTGTAATGCCCCGCCAATCCATCAAGCGGTGTGGCTTTGTAGCTTACCAAAGTCGTACTAAAATATTTTTTGACAGATTTTTGAGGGCTGTGCACCATTAAAGGATTTTAAGTGCGCCTTACAGTGAGGAAAATAGGGTGATGAAAACAGAGAGCAAGACAGAGGAGGATAGATGGAGGAAAACTAGTGAAAAGCAGAGGACTAGAAAGAAGGAAGTAATGGTACTTGTGGATATACTTACAAAAGAGCCATAAGGCAGGAGGAAAGGGAGAAGAGCACAGAAAAGTTTCATGGATGTAGTGAACAAGGACATGTTGAGTTTTGGTTTGACAGAAGAGGACACGAGCGATAAGGTGAGAAGATGGCAGATTTCTTCTGGTGACTCCTAAAGGGAGCAGCTGAAAGATTGAAAGATTCAGTAAAATTCCCAAGATACAACCACATCAGTCAGACATGTTTCCTGCATATCAGTAATTATCATACACTAAAGTTTTAATGAGCCTAGAGGTAAGTATAGATGGCATCTGTCCTGGAAGCATTTTTAAAATTCATGTTTACTTTTAATGAAGCCCACAATGTGGTCGAAATCAAGCCTCATTTACTCATTATCAAAATGTTTTATTAAAATATTTCCTCACTGTGGTTGAACACATTTCATCACTTTATGTTGGTCATCATTAAACCATCAAAACTACAGATTGTCAAATTCAAAATCTTCAAAGTCACTCCAATACAACATTAATCATGTGAAATACTTTCAGCTTTAATACAGTACTTTCATACTGTAATATTATCTATAGTATTACAATAAACAGCCAACCTATGTGGAGCAATTCACTTCGGATCCTTTCACACACAGACTGATGCATCACAGTATTTTTTGCATCGTAAGAGGGGCTCTAAGAGAAAGTTATGATGACCAGAGTACGAATGTCACTCTGGCTTCACTCTGTCGACTCCTGCTACTTATATTAATTGTTTTGTTGTTTACATAAAATTGGTTTCAGCTCCATGCATCATGTTATCTGATAAGACCAGCTGCGACCTCAGGATATCAAACATGCCACTGATGTAAGTAATGCAAAAATACACAGTGTTTCGCAGTGGTAAAATTTGCCTTGTAAGTCAGATCATGTTCTTCTTGCTCAGGGTGTTTTTGAGGCTGACATTATATAAACATATGTTAAAAAAAAAGAAATTCCCCTCTCGCTCCAGTGGGCGGTCTATCCTTCAAGTTCTGGTCCTCGACCAGAGGCCTGGGAGCTTGAGGGTCCTATGTAGTATCTTAACTATTCCTAGGACTGCGCTGTTCTGGACAGAGATCTCGGATGTTGTTCCTGGGATCTGCTGGAGCCACTCCTAGCTTGGGAGTCACTGCACCTAGTGCTCCGATTACCACTGGGACCACTGTTACCTTCACCCTCCACATTTTCCACAGCTCTTCTCTCACCCCTTGGTACTCCAGCTTCTCATGTTCCTTCTTCTTGTCATTAGGTATTGCTGTGTCTATCATTACAGCCATCTTCTTCTGTTTGTCTACCACCACTATGTCCAGTTGGTTGGCCATCACCATTTTGTCCATCTGTATCTCGAAGTCCCACTGGAACTTAGGTTGGTCATTCTGGACAACCCTAGGGGACATCTCCCATTTTAACCTTGGGACTTCCAGGGCGTCTTTACACAGCCTGCACCTGGGGTCTTGCCTGGGGGTCTTGATGATTCCTGCTCTTTCTTGGGTTTGGGCTGACGATTGCTCCATTCCATAGTCAGTATCCATAGCCAGTCTTGTCAATGTCAATGTTTTTATTTTATAGTGGGCTCTTTACATTTTGAGAGAAGCCAGTTGAGTCTAATAATAGATTAAATGCCATGTTAAGGCTTTCATTTTCACATGATGAAAGCTTTCATTTTCAGATGATGAGCCATGCAGCTGCTTAGCAGCATTGTAGTCAGAACATCACATAATTTAGATCTACAGAAATATTTTTTTGTTGCTACTTTGTACATTTAATGATTTAATACATAAGAAGTATAAAGGTAAAAATGATTAACAACATGTTGCTGGAATAACAGTATTTTGATGATGAATCCTTTATTTGTCACTTGCAGCTGTCTGCAGCAAAATTGGACCCCTTCCAACCATTCATACATTACACAAACATCACACTGGGGAGACAGGTCAGAACAGGCAGCATTAAAGAAGTTGCAGTTGTTCTTAATGTCCACCACTGGTCACCAGGTCTATTAATTTCCCGTTGCAAAGCCATATTGCGTTCAATAAACACAGTCTGAATACTCACGGCTTGCCCTTCGTCAATCATGTCAGCCAGCCTTGTGGGGTTTTGAACAGCTGTAACCGCTTTCTTTGTCCTTCGATAAGCCTGGTCTGAGCCAGCTCCGATCAGCCAGAACTCTGTTATCATGGTTCCAAAAAAGGTAGATGTCATTCAGTGTCCTCCATCGAGAGTGTCGCCAGGCACCCGACGCAACCGACCATCGAGTATCCAGCAGCAAATGTCTCTGCAGGACAATCAGGCTCTCCCGAGCCTAGGCTTCTGGTCGAGAGTAGGGTGTCAATTTCGTTAAGGGACCAGTTGATCAAATCAGGTTTTAGAGAGCAAGACTGAGAGTCTCTCTGAGGGTTAGAGTTAGACGAGACTAGACAAGGACATAGAAGCCAAGCAGGAAAGATAAGGGAGGGAGAGGGTGAGAGATGCATCCGCCACTGCCAAGAGAGCTCCCTTATGTAGCAGGTTTTCAGCTAAACATGCCAGTGCACTTCAGACCAGGACAGACCCTAAGACAAACACTAGCTCATACCAAGGGAAAAAATTTCAAACACAAGCTAATCAATAAATAATAGGAACAAATTACAAACTTGGAAAGCTAGAAAAATACAGGCAATAAATACAACACCTTAGCAACATTGTGTATGGTGTGCAGTGAGTCCATGGAGCATCCACTCCATAAAAGCATGACAAACATAGAAGAGCCACTTCAACAGGACAAGATTCAGATGTACATCTGCACCTTATTCTTTAAAGACGAAAGACATATTTTAAAGAGTGCCAGTGTTCCCATTTAGGACCGAGAAGACAGGTGTTTCTAAAGAGGCCGTCTATGTCCACTGTGAATGACCATCATTGAACAGAGGGGGTGATTTATGAGCTCACCTATCAGCCACCTACAAACCAGTTTTGAGGTCCCTTCCCAGGTCCTTCAATCCTAACTCACACCTTGCATCGGGTGACCTCAGTAGGTCACATGATGGTGTGGGGCAATATATCACAGTGGCTTCACCCTAAATTGTTTTTCACACCTTGGGTCATGTGATGAGGCACATGATCAATAGTGGGCCAATGACCACTAGGATTCAAACACCTGGGATTCTCCACCTCTTTGTCTTTAGAACTGAAGATGAAACATCTTCAAAACGTTTAAGAAGTCCAGTTGCTTTATTTTTCAATATCGTTTGTATGAAGAAGCTGAGTCTAAATATTTCCACTGCAGAAGTGAAGCAAATGTGTGTATTCTAATGTTTACAAATTATCTTATAAAAAGAAAATAAAAACCATACACTGTCAAAAATGTCAATGTTCATGTTTATTTTCATTAAAAACATGTAGATTACTGCATCTCTTCACTTTTTGTTTTCCTTAAAATATATCTTGTTTCATAGCAGTCTGTTTTCTGCAATCGTTTCACTAAATTTATCCAGAATCATAAAAGCAACATTTTTAAATTATGTATCTGTTGAACTAAATTAGAAGCAGCTGTAATAAAAACAACTTTAACATTAGGCTATATAACTGCATACTTCATCCTCGATTTTTCCCCCACCCTCATTGTTTTCTCTCGTTTTTCTGTCCCTTTTCTTCTTCTGTTCCTCTGATTTCATCTCCTGTCTTTTACCTGTCTGACCTTCACCCCCTGTCCGCTCCAACATAATATTCATACAGAAAAAAATGAATAATGAAATTAAATAAATAAATAAAACAAAAACATAAAAAGAGGAGCCTACAGAGAGTCTATGCTGCTCCTCTTGGGAAAGCAAATATGTTTGGCACAACAAAGCATTCAGACCATTATTCTGCTGGACAGGACAGGTTTAAAAAAAGTACTGATGTAATTCATAGTGAGGAAACAGTAGAGTACAGAGGAGGTGAAGAATCTTTGGTGTGGATGGCAGTACTCAGGTCCACCTGAGGCATTGAGTAGACAACATCAGTTGCTTCACCACAGGGGGCGCTGCTGGTGACAGGAATGTGGGAAAACTCCACTTCAGCGTAGCAGAGGTTATCTGCCTTAAAGAGATAAAGAGGTGAGATCAAACATTAGACTCCAAAAATATGTTATGATTAAAAAAAATCTTGAATAGATAAACTGACAAGAAAAAACCAAAAAAAAACCCCATTAATTATCATAAAGCCTCTGAAGTCATCTTTCAAAATACTTTTGCAACAAAAACAACCTTTGATAGACTTGTTTTCCACCAGAAAGGTGTTTATATATATCTATATCTATCTATCTATAGATAGATATAGATATATGTGTGTGTGTGTGTGTGTGTGTGTGTGTGTGTGTGTGTGTGTGTGTGTGTAAATACATATATGATTTGCCTGTCCCATTTGATACTTTAATAATTCAGAATTATTGTCTGGAGGACAAGAAAGATATCCAGTGGATTTATTTTACCCAGTGTATCATTATGGTCCACTTGATTGATCTTTGTTGTTATTATTTATTTAATTATTTATTTTATTTCAAGTTATTACAGACAGGACAGACATGACTGGGGGATAGGAAAGGGAGACAGAAAGAAAGAAAGAAAGAAAGAAAGAAAGAAAGAAAGAAAGAAAGAAAGAAAGAAAGAAAGAGAGAAGACACTAAAAAATCCGCTCGCTCACCTGTTGAAAGGGAAAAAAAAAGAAAACAAGCAAAAAGAGAGCAACACAATAAACACAAGACGACAGCAATAACCTAGATAAGTGTTAACCAACAGTAAATACTAAATATTGAATGTTATTGTGCAGCATGTGACCAACAGGTCACGATGTGCTTCGAGGTAGCAGCCAATAAAGTTTGTGAGCACACCTGTATGTGTGAGCATGCTTGTATTTAAAAAGTTTCTCCATGTAACAATCTGCTAGAAGGTGTGGGGAGCCATAGCCCCGTCCCCCAGGACATGAGCACGCATGCAGGAGATCCAAACCCCAGACATCCAGAGGCCCCCAGAGCACGAGAGCCCAAGGAGGACCATCCGCAACCGCCCCACCCTCCTGGAAGGAGCTGAGCCACGGGCGCCAGGCCCTGCCAAGCAGCCACCGGGAGTGAGCCAGTACATACCTGAGCGCCCAGCCCCCAACCACTGACGGCTGAGGGCATCTGCCACTGGCAGGGAGTGTGGTGGGGGGAGATAGGCCCCAACACCTGGGGGGACCTGAGATCTTCCCAGAGAGATGGAGTCTAATACCCAACCTGACACACAGACACAAGCATGCATTCCCATCCTCATGCTCACATATACAAATACTTGGCACTCGCCCAACGTGGAGACAAACAGAAACAGACACTGCACACACACTCACACTCCCCAAGCATACTCTACACACCAGGTCCAGGTACCCTCGCCCGCAGAGGGGCAATCCGCCCCTAGACCCAGAATATGTTACCCCTTTTCCCTGGGGTGGAGACAAGCAGACTGCCCCTGCAGCAGCAGGGAAGCCCTGCATCCCAGACCCCGACCAGACAGCCAACTCCTCCTACCAGCCTCTGCCCCGATAACAAAAGAGAACGGCGTGTGAGGTCTATATTTTCAACTCCATCTGACTGGGGGTCTTTGGTGGTGGCATAAACTGAAGACACTTCGACAGGAGGTGACCTGCAGGGTATGTCACACTTTCTAATATCTTCATACAACCTGTTTTCTTCAGCAGGAGAACAAACCAGCTGACAGATACAAACCAAACAATAATGAAGCTGATGTGTGTCGCATTTCCTAAAACTCACCGGCATGTCAGCATACTCTGTTTCCACAGGAGGTCCTGAAAAACATCCAGGTCAGAAAATAAACATGATGAACCTGAGGAACTAAACTCAGGAACAATATGAAGAACTACAAATGAACTACAGTTAGATAAGACACATGACTGATAAAGAATCAAAACCATATCAATCAAATCTGCTACAATCAGTTTCTGTTGTGAGTCATAAATGAACATTCGGTGCTCTTTTTACAAACAGACTGAACTTCAAAGGTGAAAACAGCGTGACAGAAACGTCACACCTGACTTAATTCATGCAAACTGGGACATTCTGAGCTGAGACAGATCAACCATGGTGCCATGTTTTCCTGTGTTTTATGGTTATTTTATAAAACTGTAATTTTGAAGGATTATTTTTGAACATATCCAAGTGAGACTCAGTCTTGGTGATCGTCACCATCAGGTCAGTAACACCTTTCAGTCCAGTGGTCTGTTTTCACAGCAGCTCTGTCAGTCTGAGATTATCTGGTGTTAACATGACGTAGACACACTCTCATCGTGGTGACTGGATCAGAGTTACGCTGATTTTACACAACAAAAGGTGGAAAACGGTGGAAGAGAAAAAATATTTTCTATTTGGTCTTCCTGTATAAATCTTAATGACAATTACACTTTGGTAAATAATCTGCTTTAAAAGGTGTTTATGATGACAATACAATGAATAAGGGAGCATATTATACCGTACATGCTGCGTGTTGACATTTCCGTTGATTGACAGAATATTTAATCCATGCATGAAAAAGTGAGCAAGTAATTTTTACTGTGATGAAAACACTGTGTTTGTTTCATGTAGCCTCACCTCTGGGTTTAGTGGTCCTGCTCTTCAAGTAGAAAATCAGCAGAGCTGCTGATAAGACGACGATCATAACGACCAGAATCAGACCCACATAAATCAGCACATCTGCAGGAGTTTAACAGAGAAGATTTCTTTTACTCACAGTGTAAACATGTGGCCTCCAGGTCTGTTCATTTAGCAGTAAAGTTGTGCACATACAGAGTAATGTGTATTTTTAGATTGAAAACAGTTCCTCAAACATTACCTGAGAAACTGTTTATCAAGCATGACGGAACAATTTTTATTTAAAAACTATTGACTTCAGTTTCCTTCTGCATTAAATTATTTAATGAAATAGTTATTAAAAAGCATAGAAACTGTTTATTTTTTCACTAAGTTTTCTGCATTGAGCACCTGCTTCTCATTTACAACACTTAAACATCTGAGTGCTTCTTCCACAGCTCTTAATGTGTCATTCTTTTGTAGTTCTCTGATAAAAACACATTAATGAACCCAAAGCCCTTTTCTACTCGGGCACTCATATGACCTGCCTCATTCATCCTCTTGGACAAACACTTTTGTGCTTTCTATCCAACAGTGACACTCTGATAAACACACTGGAATTTGGGATCAAACAACTGGTCTTCCAATTAGCAGATGGCATGCTCTACCTCCTGAGTGACAGCCACCCAATATATTGTACCTGATCTTGCATCTTTGGTTTCAGAGGAGGCTGATGAAGGTGTGGAGCTTCCTGAAGTTGAGCTTAAACTCTGTGTTGTTGGTGGTGTGGAGGCTGATGAGAGAAACACTGAAGCTGAAAAAGGTCTCAGAGTCCCGTTTGGTGTTGAAGTGGTTGAAGCTGTGAACAATGAAACCATCAGAGTCATAATAAGACCACTTGAAGCAGTTTATATATCTGCATGTGACTGACGTGGTTATGGGCTGTTTGACAGCAGAACTGATGAAACTTGATGTTTCAGATAAATATAACATCTGTAGGTGATTTGAAAGAAAAGTAGCTGCCTTTGAGACGGGAAACTTCTGTCACACCTTCAAAGACAAACACGACTGTTAGCAGAAACTCACCTTCTGTGACAATCAGCTCAAAATCATCGTTTCCATCTGTCAACAAAGTTCTGTCCAAAGAGCACCTGTACCATCCTGAGTCAGACTGTTTCAGCTGTGTGATGCTCACATACAGAGTATATGACAGAGTATCTGTTTGTTCATATTTAATGCTGTATCTGCCGTTCTGAGCTGCATCATCAGATGTTTCAACAAGAATGTTTCCTTTTTCACATTTTTCCTTACAGAAGAGTTTCCTGCTTCCAGACAAATAAAACCTGCATGCAACTGTGATGTTTCCTCCTTCCTCTGCTCTGCGGGGGAGAGTTTGTGCTTTGACCAAACCAGTGTTTCCATCCTGAAGTGCTGCTGAAAGGATGAACAATCATTAGTTACAATCTTACTATAGATTAATTTAAAGACAGATGGTTGTCACTGTGTTTTTTTTTTCTTCAGTATATAAAATAAAGAATAATTCAGTGTTGTTTCAGGAGCTCTACTAAGTTGTTCAGAAGGATAGAGAAAAAAATATTTGATTGCAGACTAAATTTACAATAAAAATTCAAAAAGTCATTTCTGGGGTTAAAAGTAAAATGAAAATGATTTGCACACTGCAGTGATGCAAAAGCAGAAGTTTGTGTAAACATTTAAATTCGACGTATGTTTATATTTCAGGGTTTTATCTTTTTATAACTATTAAAAAGTGTCCTTTCTATGAGCTGCATGTTTGAGTGACTCTTTTCCAAACACTCAGTTTAACCACAGAAAGAAATAATTTTTATGAGAGAGAACAAAGAAGTGAAGCAAGTTGTAAAGCCAGCTGATTACCTACAAATGACAATAAAATGGAGACAAATAAGACTTAGAAGACAGAAAGTGACAGAGAGAAGAAGAGAATTTACTCACTGAGGAAGATGAAGCAGACCAAAGTGTGTTTCATCTCAGAGCTCTGATGGTTTAATGCTGCTTCTCTTCTTCTTCACTGCAAACCAGGAACTTCTTACTTCTCTTAATGATGAGGTCACGCCCTCAAACCTCACGCACGCACGCACACACACACACACACACACACACACACGCACGCACGCACGCACACACACACACACACACACACACACACACACACACACACACACTATTGCAACAGTTTCTTTATTTAAGTTTCCTGTTTCCTCTCATAACTTAAATCTTTTCCACTTTCAAAGCTTCATTCAGGCTCTAAAGAAACCGACCGCTTGAGGTTTACTAAACTACAATTATACATTATTAGTTATAAACTAGACTTGCTCATTATACTAAAATGCTGTCAGTCCTCCATTTTCATCAGATCAAACAGAACACTACAATCTCTCTAAAGGCTATTTTTCACATCTGCTCTGCAAAAATGTTCTTCACAGAGGCATATCTGGAACTTTTGATCAAAATAACGCACCGTTGTTTAAGTATTTGGTCAGTTAAAGACTTTGGAAATTAAAGAGGGGCAGCATGCAAACAAACAATATTTAATATTTCATTTATCAGAAGACTCAGAAATTAAATTTAAATTGTGTATCATAACATCTTTTAATGTTCAGAGATTAATCCATTGTCTACCCAAACTTAAACACAATAATGGAGGAAAGGAAAATATTTACCAAGTGTTTATTTTTGTAGTCATTCTTTTCTTCTTTATTTGAAGTTAATGTATTTTTTATGTAGTGTTGTTTTTATCTGACAAAATTCTGACCAAACAGAATAACCTTATATATATGTTACATTTTTATTTTGCCCGTTCACAAGAAATTGTAACCCCAGGTCAAAAAGATACAAAAGAAGTAGACTATATATATAAGTCATAACAAATATAAATGTATCCTGTCCTCCGCTCAGTTACATAACAACGTGGAGGCAAGGACCTCACAGCACAAGCATACTCCCAGCCTATTATAAGTATGTGTTGCACAAAAGTACAGACATTCTGTACTTACTTAGAAGTACAAATACTACTGTTAAAAAATACTCCAGTAAAAGTTGAAGTACTGATTCAACTTCTTTACTCAAGTAAAAGTAAAAAAGTACAGGCCCTGAAATGTACTCAAAGTAATATAGTAAAAAGTAGCTCTTTGGAGGATGTTTCTATTTTGGTGCAAAGCTAACTGAACCTTGTGCTACAATAACATAATGATAAAATAATATCACTAGATGGGAACACAAACTTTAGTGTCACTTTTTTATATTCTAATCAATGAAAATAAGAGTAAAAATAAAAACTGTATATCCATTTTCTGTTGCCTACATTGTAAAGGTTGACTTTGCCTCTAAACAGGAAAATATGTATAGTGTAGCTGTCGCAGTAAGATATAATTATATTGTTCAAAGCTGAGTATTTACAGTTTTTTCTGATTGTTTAAGCACATTTTTTGTAACTATTGGCTATTTTTGCAAAACTCTACACACAAATAAGAAAACCTGTCACCCAATTATCAAAACATTGTAGTTCTCTTGCAAAAGCGAACACAGCTAGATTAACTCTTCACACCTTCGTAAAAATGGTGTTTTCGTATCAAACAGTAAACACAAGCCATCATCTACTAAGCACACAATGCGCCAACTGCACACTGATGGTATGAATACAAAACACATCTGACTTTTGCTTTCTCTGTGCACATGGTAGGCCATGTCAGATTGAGCTCATACTTTTGTCATAGATCCGTAAGCATAGAGGGATCCAAACTTCTGGTACTGGTGTTTATTCACACACATCAAAACAAACACAAGTGTTTATTTCCAAGTACAGGACTATTTGCAATCACCATATTGACTATATGGGTTTCTTGGTCTGCAGTGAACATGCTTCCTCTGCCCCAGCATCTGGTCGTCTAGCAATTCTGTAAAGTAACAATTTCAGTATTTTTACATCTATGGTATTTTTGTGTTTCTCATTAGCATGGCAGTGCTACAAATCTCAGTGCAAAGTGACTGTACTAACCGATTCTGATTTCGAAATGTCCTTATGATGCTTGCTACAGTGTAGCAGCTCGAGTTAGGCTGGACCCGTTGGCCAGCTTCCCCCAGGGTCACTCCATGGTTGATTACATGGTCCACTATTGTAGCTCTGATGTCATCAGCAATTCTATTTCTTACTCTTCTTACCCTTCCTCTCCCCCCTCCTCGTCCTCCTCCCCCCCCCTCCTCATCCTCCTCTTGCTCCTCCTTGTCCTTGTTGTCCTCTTCGTCCTACTTCTTCACCTCCACGTCCTGTTCCTCGGCCTCCTCTACTTCTCACTCTTCCTGCTCCCTCCACTGTACTCCACACACAGAGCTTACCTGTATTATAGTGCTTAGGCTGATTGCAAAGTGAACTAATTATCTAAAAAAGTTTTCACATGTGAAAGTGTGCCAGACAGTTGGCAAAATAGCATAAATAATGGCCATAAATGTGTATAGTTTTGCTAGGAGTGTGTTGGAAATTTGGTAATTGAGTGTAAGCAGTGAATTGTGCCTACAGTTTTGCAAAGTGTGTGTTACAAAATGGCAAACTGAGTGCAAAGCAGTGTTTGTGCTTTTAGTTTTGCAAACTCAGTGAGTGGTTTTGCTATAAGTATTAATAGTTTTAGAAATTGTGCTATAAGAATCACAGTTAGGGTTTAAGCATTCAGAAAAAACTGTAATGTAATTCCATATGTTGTATTGTTGCCACCTTCTGGTGGACTTGAGTATTGCGCTTTGAGGTGCGCATGGTTTGGACGGATGTTCAATTAAGGCACACATGCCGCCGGTAGGTGAAGGATCAAGCCAGAAAACAAGCTACCTTGTGAATAAGGAGCAAAACATGGACTGCAATTGCTCCTGAATGTTTGGTAGAAAGGCGCACACGGTACGTTTTTGTTTGGGTTTTAATTTTATTTTGCTGACACAATATCTGTGTTTGCTGGTGAAGAGGAGATTAAAATACTGATTAAACATCAGTTGGAGCATGGCTCTTTATTCTACACTAAACATTAAAAATAACCTTCGGGAGCGGTTACATATGGTCAGGGATTAAAGCTGTGGTTCTCTAAGTGCGAATATGTGGTCGGGTCTGTCGCGCATCATTTACAGTGGTGCTAAAACCCACCACTGGGGCACGGGAGACCCGACCACATGTTCACACTTTTCAGTAGTGATGGCCCGCTTGAAGCTGACGCTCCGGAGCGTGTGTCGAAAAAAACAACACACTGGTTCAGAAGCACTGTGTCGAGGCTTGCTTCGTTTGGCAAAAGTCACGTGACCAGTGACGTCCGAAGCTTCATTACGCACGTAATTGCTTCGGTACCTGATTCAAATGGAACGAAGTGAATCATTTGCGGGATTTGTGGAGTGTTTTGATGGTGACAGATAGCGAACCACTGATCATTCTACTGAGAGATTTGGTTCTGTCGTGTGGGAGTATTTTGAGTTTATTCTGGTCGGTGGGTTTTCCAGCTTTGTGTTCTGGCTGTTTGCTTTTGTTTTGTGCGTGTTTATTTCATCTGAAAACGGGAAAAACTTAAAATGTCAAAAATCTGCTTTTCATAATATAAATATCATTAAATAACTTTAGAAAAACTTCCATTTGACTCGTAACATTTAATGTTATAAAAGATATATTTTATTTAAAAAATAATCTTAAAATGTTAGTCTACAAAATGTGCAGCAATTTAATTTATTTATTCTCTTTAGCTGATAGTTTGTGCAGCCATAAGTGCATCTCTACCAGTTTTTCTGCACTCCAGCCTCTTCTGTGCCATGTGAAGGGATTTTCCTTAAGGCAGGAGAAATTATCTCCACGAAAAGGAACAAGTTCGGCCATCGTACAGTGGAACAAATTCTCTTCTCAAATAAAAATGAAAAAGGGTTACGTTAAATGCATCATGGTTTTAATTTGAAAGTTCATAAGCATTTCCCTTTCCATTTCATAATCAATTCTACCCCCAGGTCAAAAATATGTATAGGAAAATTTCCCTAATATAATATTATTTATAAATATACCCGTCTAGCGATTAATTGCACACTCATAAAAATGAGTCATTGGATGAACTCAATTGGATTGATGGCAGGTTTTCCACGTAATACATATATTTTGGTTCAACCAAATCTACATACATCATGACAATTTAATTAAACTGAGTCAGTCGAACACAATTTTTTAAATAAGTTCAAAAGGAAGAAAATTACATTAATAAGATGTGAAAGGTTTTGGTTGGTTCAACTCAATACAATGTCATTTGAGCTAGATTGTCTTCGCATTAAAATGATTTTTTTTAAGTTCAACTAACTATTGAATTATTGAAAAAATAACAAAATGAATTTGTTTTTTCAACTCAATTTTAATCACTTGAATTAACAGCAGAAACAGAATATTTTGTGAATAAACATACATGTCACATGGTCAAATTAACCTTAACAAAATCAAAGTGCTAACAAAAAAGTGCTGTCTTACATTTGAAATGAATATTAAATCTGAAGAGGACACACCTTTGTATTACTAGGCAAGACTGAAAACAAATCTGTCCCCTCAGTATAAAAGAAAATGTATGTTCTTGCTTTTTCAAACTGCAATTTGTAAAATCAGATTTCACTTAATAATCATTGTATACATTTACAGTGACACTTGCAGGTAGCTTTTCAGCAAATCCGCAGTGATAACCTACTAAACATTACAATTCACACCATTGTACACTGAAAAAAAGGGATTGGCCAACTCTTGGATTTACGTAAGCATCTTGCGTGTATTTAACACAATTGCCTCATGCTTTAACGTTAAGTGTAACTATATAGTGTAGAAACTACATGATATGCAGAGATGCTAGATTAAATTGTAGGATGTAGGATGTTCATCTAAGATGTTCAAACAGAAAAGCAGACAAAAATTGAAAACTTCCATTTTTGTTTTTTTTAAAAAAAGGTCACAGTCTGAAAAAAAGAGATAAAAAGGCCAAAATCAACTTTTGTGCTGGAGTCTTGTTTGCCTAAGCAAACATCTTCATTTTCATTTGCTGCATCTTTGCACTGAGCTTTGGGCCATCCAGATTCATTCAAAAATTCTGACAAAACTCCAAAGTGTACTTGTGGTCATTTGGATAGCTCAGATCAAGTGCATAAATCAGTCCAAAGAAGACGATGAATGCCATGATGACACTACCGAGGCTGTTCATAACTGTAGTACCTTCAATGACAACTCCCACATCCTCTGGCTCCTGAATGCCTTCTCTTGTAATGGTGTAAATACCCATGACAGTTGCTGCAGTGGATCTCAACCGTTCATCCTCAGTGGAGGTCTGAAAAACAGAAACAATACCTTGGTTAAGAAATAGGTTGTTTCAGGGCTCTGTCACTTGGAGGGGAACATATTATGCAAAACTCACTCCCAAACTTCACTGGTTCTCCAGTGCCCTCCCCTACTAACCCCACGACTATCATCGGCCTCTCCTTCCAACGCTTCCCCCTGACGCAGCATTTTCTTATAATCTAGGCGGTAGCGAATAATAAATAAAGAAATCATTTCTAATAATAAATAGGTATGGACGTCACGGGAGTGCGTGTTGTGCTGACTGCAGTTACTCTTACGGCCACATGGTTCACTTTTGGTAGCACCCTCAGTAAACTATAAATTGCTGTTAAAGACACCTCAAAACAATAATTTCTACTATAATATGGCATTATATAATAATAAACACAGAATGCCACATTTTTAGATTATAAAAGAAAACAGTAAGAATGAAGTTAGCCTTAGGAGATCATCTTTCATTGAGCACATGGCGGCTGGCTAGCTGCTATCAAGCTAGCACAAGCTCCGAGTACTTAAAAGTTGGTGGCTACATAATTTGTCCTCTAAAACAAGGCGCTTTTGAAAAGACCTGTCTATTTGGTAAAAAAAAATAGTATTCCAGCATAGAGGAGAATGGTAGCACCACCAAAAGTTCAAAAAACAACTGTTACAAGCTTCTATGATAAATAGCAGTACTCTACATTCAGCTCATAGAGAAATACACAATTGGTTATATGAAAAATTAATATGTTACCTTACCTGAAGGTGTAGTTTTATCCAAAAAGTACAGAGAGGCCAAGACCAGCTGCATTCATTTAGGTGATCCTGAAAGAGCGCAAAATCTTCGAAGAGCCTGACGGTTGTGTAACTCAATAACTTTGTGTTGTTGTAACAAAGACTGCTTTGAGAGAAAATAATTTAGGTTCATCACACGAATAATAATTGCAGTAACGCTGGATTGCTACATTTGCGTTGAGTGAGATAAAAAAAAAAATGTTTCAGCTTAAAGAGGGGCTTGAATTTTTTTCTTTGAGTATACAAATGCGCATGTGCAAAAATGTACTCCCCCTACCCCCAGTGCCCCAACAAACTCATTTTGTGTTCAGAATCAGCCTCTGCTGGTTTAGAATAATTTTAAGTTTACACAAAGAAAACCAAATTAATTTGGTATTTTTTAATTACATTTATGAACAACTAACAAAATTTGTATGTGTTCGTTGAAAGGAGGACCTGAATCTGTTTTTTGAGTGCATAAGTACATGGAGGCTGGACCTCACAGCAGAAGCATACTCCATAATGTGCATTATTATACGTATGTTATATGTAACGTGGTATTTTTCAATTATTGTATTTACCAACATCAAGAAGTCACAAGCAAAGAAAGACCACACCACGGTGCATGTTCAAACCAGGAAAGTTTACTGGTCAAAATTATTTATTAAACAAATAAACTACATTTTTAACACCAAAAAATACGCGTTCAAAGCAACACAACAGAAGCCCAATATAACACAGAATTCCGCTCTGTAGAGTGGGCAATCATTATGAAGGAGTTGGTTTTATTTTGTGGATTCAAGCTGCTCTTCATACTTTTGGCCACCAGATGTCACCAGAGAGAACTGTGTTGAAAAGCTTCGAGTAATGAACCGTTTTTCAATACAAGCTTCAGTGCTTCAGAAAGCTTCATTTGGCCATCACTACTTTTCAGTACACTTCTTTATTGCGGCTGTGGACTTAGACACTCGGCTACAGCCTACACCGGGGTGGGCAATTCCAGGCCCCGAGGGCCGGTGTCCCTGCAGGTTTTAGATCTCACCTTGGGTCAACACACCTGAATCACATGATTAGTTCGTTACCAGGCCTCTGGAGAACATCAGGACATGTTGAGGAGATAATTTAGCCATTTAAATCAGCTGTGTTGGTTCAAGGACACATGTAAAACCTGCAGGGACACCGGCCCTCGGTGCCCACCCCTGGCCTACACACATCATCAACAACAACAGGCCTAGCTCATTCTGTTTTAAGCCGGTGAGGCGTGATTGCGGATGCTGCTCAGGTGCGTCCGCCCCTCCGCAGCCGCGCCACAGCTCGTCAAAAACCGGCTCGCTGCAGCCACTAAGAGTGAATAGTATTAATCTCTCACTAAATTATGTATTTTTCATCTCTGTTCACAAGTTTCTGGATTTCTTTTTTATAAGACAAAGACTGAACTTTATTTTTCCATGTTTGGAAATGTTCACATTTTGTTGAACTTGTTGCTTTTTTGAAGAAGTGGTGCAGACTAATGAAGCAGTCTTGTGACAAAAGTTACAAATAGTTATTTGAAATGAAAGTTGTTTGTTTAAAACTGAAAAATTACTGAAGGATTCATTTTGAATGACTTTATTATCTAAATAAAGTTGCAGCTAGGCTTGTCTGTCATTGTTTTGTTTAGATGGGGCGTGAAAATATTTCTTCCTGCCATGTGGGGAATGATGTAAGAAGTCTGAGAACCACTGGGTTAAAGTGAGATTTAGCAGGTGGGGAACCCTAAAACTGGTTGTAATGGCTCAGTGTGAGGAAATTAATCATAACTTACAATAATTGCTATTTAGAGCTTCAGTAGATTTTCTTAGTGTACAGGCTGTGATCAGCTGACCTGCTGCTCTTTGTGAATGTACACAACTTAATTCAAACAGATGTCAAGGGATATTTCACGAGTTGTCCTGGCTGGTTTCCATCCTCTACACTGTTTATGCTGTCTGTTTTTCTAGATGGTATATAGTCGGTATGAAGGTGGAATTCAGTGAATGAATCTCAGCATCATGAGCTTAACTTCAGATTCATCTCTGCTAAATTTGATGTGAAACCACAGCCACTGTGCAACAGTCACACACTGTTTTTTACTTTAAGTCCATCACAGTACAGATCCTGCACTAACCTACAGAGGATTTTACTGCAGCCTTTAAACAACACAGTTAATCTACCTCAGTTCGTTTAGCAGCATGTTTCTTAATATGAAAAAAATCATACTGTCACATGTATACAGACCCAGCATCTGATTTTAAAACATGAGGACTTACATGTAAGCTTTAAATGAGGAGTCCTTACCTTTAAATCTAACCTCTCTTCTTCCTCACCTGTCCTGTCTTTCTTATTTTTCTCCATCTCTGAGTGAAGTTAGCTCTCTTTTGTTTCTCTCCCTGTGAGATACAGCAGCTGGACCTTTTTTTTTTTTTTTTATCAAGTTAAAACAGTATTTCTACTTAGTTACTTCCCACCTGTAGTAGCACATTATTATATATAATGTATTTTATTTTTTATCTATTATGTCTACAAATGTCAAGAAGTCAAAAGCAAAGGGAGAACACATCATGTCACATATTTATTCATTAAAATTATTTATTAATCAAATAGACATAACATTTCTTTTTCATCCTTCAAAAGTACATGTTCAAAGCACCACAGCGATAGTCCGATATCACACAGAATTGTCACATAATATTAAACAGAAGCTGTTAGCTCAGGTCGAGCGGGTAATCACAATGAAGCAGTTCATATTAAATTGCTCTGCGCTTCATATTTTTGGCCACCAGATGTCACCAAAGAGCACTGTGTCGAAAACCTTCGAGTAATGAACCCTTTTCAATACAAGCTTCAGAAAGTGGCCTGTTGCTATGTCAGCTTGATTCATCCAGACAACTAGTGAATTAGTTTACTGCCCAAAATGCTGCACCGGTCATTGTTTCTGACCTCAGAGTTTAAAATCAAACCATGATTTTATTTACCGTGTTCTGAGGAGCGGTGACGAGGCTGTAATGCTCTTGGTTTTCAACTCCATCTGGTTGCGAGCCTTCGGGGTAGTCATGAACTGAAGACACCCGCACAGGAATTACACTGTTCTGAGTTTCATCCTCTGTGATGTTTCCATAAAGCCAGTTGGCCTGGAGAAAGAGAACAAACTGGCTGATTGATCCTAATCAAGTAGTTATGAAGCTCAGGTCACTCATAACTCCTAAAACCCACCTGTGTGATGTCAGCATGTTCAGTTTTCACAGGAGGTCCTGAAAAACATGCAAAATGCAAACATGCAAAAATTAAACATCTGTATTTAAGTCACATTAAGTCACACAGTAACAGAACCCAAGAACTGAACAGTATGAGGAAAAAGAACTGAAAACATTAAACAATGATTGATTTGAAATAAAATGCAACCAATGACCGTGTCACAGTGCTTTCTGTCCCTTTCAGATTTTCCTGTTACTTTTATTATCAAAGCATACGTACTTTAACACAATGTGCAGTTAAAAAAAAGTCTGAATAATAAATATTACACAATTTTATTGTAAAGGTTTGGCTTAACATTAAGTTTAGGGTTAATCTCTAGGAAATGAACGTGCATCCCGGTCATGTTGTGGACTGAAGAGATGAATTTGTTTACTACAGGCTCACCTTTTGGTTTATTCTTCCTGTGCTTGTAGAAAATCAGCAAAGCTGCTGATAAGATGGTGATCATAGCGACCAGAATCAGAATCACATGAAGCAGCTTATCTGCAATGTAATAGAACAGATTTTATACTGTTACACTCTAAATATGTGATATGTAGTAAATACATTTTTGAAATAAAGTCTCAGTCATACAACCACCACAGATAAAGACAGAGATACTCTGAGTTACATTTCCTTTTGAATAAAATTATTTTAATGAAGTAAATATTTAAGTTATGGGGGTCCAACATGACATTAAACATTTTTTAAACAAAGGTTTTTGTCCTGTGAATCTGCATTCTTGTTAAAATATTCAATAAAAACTAACTCACATGACGCTTTGCTGCATCTGTTTTACTGTTACTTGTAGGAATTTATAAAATAAACCACAGAGCTGAAATATTTACTTGATCCTGTGTGACTGTTACACTAATTCTTACATAAATACATGGAAAGAAAGCTGAGAAACCACTGAACTCAAATATTGATTGATCACATGTTTGTCTGTCATCAAGACCTCATGTAATGACACTCTGAAGAAGTCCGCCATGTTTCACTCAGTTTTAGTGTGCATTGGTGAAAAGTTTTAAGTGCTTCTTTCAGACTCTGTCTAATATTTACTGCAGTACATTTATTTTATAACTTCACTTCTTCAGCATAATATTACAAAACATACTCAAATAAATATCAAATTAATAGAAGGAAGTAAAAAAATATAAATATACAAATATAATAAACCTCATCATGAAGCGACTCTAGAAATTTCACTTTTAATAGTTTGATTCTGTTTTAATTTAAATACTTTTTTTCTTTTACTTCTAACAGAGCTGTGTATTTCTACACTGTGGCTGTATCTATTTATACTTTTAGGAATAAATCAGACCGCTTCTTCCACACCTGCTGATGTGACGCTAATAGACATGAATGAGGTGTTTATTTTTTTGACAAACACAGTGACGGATCCACACCCCCCCCACACACACACATGCACATACAATGTACCTGAACCTGCAGCTGTTTGAGGCTGTCTGGAGACTTCAGAGGAGGTTGATGAAGCTGTGAAGCTTCTTGAACTGAAGTTCAAATGCTGTGTTGTTGTTGTTGTGGAGGCCGACAGGAGAAATGTTGATGTTGATAAAGGCTGATTTGGTGTTGAAGTATCTGAAGCTGTGAGCAAGGAAACAATCAGAATAACAATCCTGCTTGAAGCAGGTTTTCTGTCTGCATGTGAGTAATAGGGGTTAATGTGTGTTTACAGCAACTCATTAAACTAAACTTGTAGTGTGAATATGACACATGTAGGTTATTTGAAAGAAAAGTGGGTGTGGTCAGTGAGAAGTTCACATCTTCACGGACATGAATAAGATTTTTTAGCAGAGACTCACCTTCTGTGACAACAATGTTAAAATTGTCTGAATTTGAACCCAAAGTACACATGTACTGTCCCGAGTCAGACTTCTGTAGCTGTGTGATGTTCACATACACAATATTTGATGAAAAATAATTTTTTTCAAATTTAATGCTGTATCTGCCGCTCTGAGCTGTGTAACCAGTTGTTTCAATGAGAACGTTTCCTGTTTCACATTTTTCCTTGCAGAGTGACATCGTGCTTCCAGAGAAATAAATCCGGCATTCAGCTGTGATGTTTCCTCCTTCCACTCCTTCATAGACGGGAGTTTCAGCGTTGGCAAGTCCAGTGTTTCCATCCTGCAGGTCTGTTGAAAACAGGAACAATCAATTACTGTATTACCAACTTCCTCTAAACACTGCAGTTTGATGTTAAATATTTTAATAAATTAAACTGAAAGAGATAATTATTCTCTGTAATTGAGGAGATATCATTTAAAAGTAGTTTGTTTAAATTCAATCTCTTTGTATTTTTCCTTTAAACAAAAACATCCTGCTTCTTCCTGCCATCACACAAGCCATCTGTTGAAGAAAACTCAGCTCAGAGTGAAAAGCTTGAAAACTGACCTTTTATTTGTTTGTGATAAGATCTTGATCTGCTTTGAGGTTTTTGAAATAGTGACTTAATATTCAGAGTTTTCAGCCTGTTAACATTTAAGCTGTGCTGTTCCTCCTGAACTTAATAAAAAGACATAAATAAGGTTGTTGCCTTACAAGCTCTAAATGTGGTTTAGTGGCTTTATAGAGAAGAAAGCAGCTCTCTGAACACAAACGAGCTGCTGTCCGTCTGAAAGCAGCTGCTAACCAGGCTTCCCTGCCCTCGGTTACCATGGACATCGTTCAGTCAGGAACAAAGTGGATGAGCTTCGTGGGAACATTCACCTCCAGGAGGAGACCGCTGCAGTTTAACTTCCACAGAGACGCGGCTGACAAGCCAAGACCAGGAGGATTTTTTTTAATCAGAGTATTTGGATTACATTTTATTCTGGACCGAAAGCCAAAAGTGACTCGAGGAATGAAAACATACTGTGGGTGAGGTTAGGTAATTCTGTGAAATACGGCGGATGTTGAACGTTTATCAGTATCGATGCGTCCTTTTATCTGCTCCGTGAGAACAGTGGTGGACATTCACTCACAGACAACCGCTGCTTCTGCTTTCCGCACTGTTTCTGATGTAGTGCAAAACCTGCAAACATCTTTATGAATAAGAAATAAGAAGAATTTACTTACAGAGGAAGATGGAGCAGAGCAAAATGTGACAGAGTTTCATCTCGAGGTTCTGACGGCTTAATGTTTAATGCTGCTTCACTTCCTTCTCTGTTTGCAAACCAGGAACTTCAAATTTCGTGGTCCCTCCTTCAAACACACACTCCTCTGCTTTGAGAGGTGTTTTCTACTAGAGACAAAAATTAAGTGTCCGTTTATTTGTTTTTGTTTTTTGTTTTGTTTATATTTTCTTGAATTTTCAATTTCGAAATCAAAATTTCTTTGTTTTTTTGTTGTTTCCTAAAACTGAGCGTTTGGAGTTACGAGACGAGTGATTCCAAAAAGGTAGAAACTTTGAAATGACTTTTATTTTAAATAAAAAACAGACCTTCTAATAGATGACTTGGGCAGACTGAACATCCATGTACGTCATTTATTTACACTGTGGCTAAAGGATCAAGCCGATATCATGGTAAAATGTGTAATCCACTGTGTCTATTTCACGCTTTGCCTCTTCAAAATGTGAAATGGACACGCATGCAGAAGTTGCATTACCAGCAGGGGGAGTAATATATGTAAAGACACGAAGTTGGTAGCGAGGACAAACGCATGAAGTACATTCGTCCTTAATCATCAGAAAGAAGTTAAGCTAGGCGGCTAATATGCATATACATGTAAATATGTTAATAGCGTCTGTTTAAAGGGTTTCACGTGATTATTTTCATGTTGGCTTCAAACAAAATTTCCCTCTGCTGTTACTGCAACTTCTGCATGCTTGTACATTTCATGTTTTGGAGAGGCAAAGCGCGAAATGGACCCAGTGGAGCGGCGTGTCTATTACTTTCTATTTAATGTATTTATTTTATTTTATTTTAAGTTATTACAGACAGGACAGACAGACTTGGGAGTAGGAAAATGAGATAGAAAGAAAGGGAGGGAAAGAAAAACAGGGGAGAAGAGGGACAGTGAGAGAAGACACTAAAAAAAAATCAAAAAATAAATCTGCTGGATCACCTGTTGAGAGAGAACAAAAAAAGGAAAACAAGCAAAAAGAGAGCAACACAATAAACACGACATCACAGCAATAACTTGGATAACTGTAGGTAACTCTAAATACTAAATATTGAATGTTATTGTGTAGCACGCATGACTGAGAGCACACCAACGTCCGAGAGCATCAGCCACCCGGCAGGGAGTGTGGTGAAGCGCCTTGAGGCGACTTTTGTTGTGATTTGGCGCTATATAAATAAAACTGAATTGAATTGAATTGAATTTAGGCCCCCACACCTGGGAGGGCCTGAGGGCGGCGTGTCTATTACATGTTTGGTTGTGATACTGGTTTGATACTGGTTTGTCATCTTCTCCCATGAAGTAATGGGAGAAGATGACATGGATGAGATTGACATGTGGATTCTAAGAGGTCCATAATCTCGTTCCTGCTTTTACTCCTCTTTGATGATGAAATCTTCATCACTGACCCTGGTAACTTGGTTTAATGGGAAAATGACTGGTATGCTCATGCAGTCATTCAGTTTGACAGGAGTTCATGTCTGAAAACTGGTTATTGTGTCTGAGTGTAGAGTAGGTTTGGTCGTGATCTCTGCTCGCTGTATTGAGACTTTGGTAGGTCGAGTCTTCACATGAGGACACTGGACGATCGATTTCACTGAGACCAATCTGGGAAAATAAAAATAAAAATAACAAATTGACTGAATTGAGGAGAAAAGACAGAAACACAATGACAGCAATCACATATTAAAGCAGAAGATGATGATGCGCAGCAGGTTCTTAGTGTCAGGATGGAAACAGAAGTTGTGTCTAGTATACAGAGAAGTGGAAGAAGTAAATGTTGAACTTTTGTTAATTTTGGTGCAGCTTGCATCTTTTAATATAAAACAGAGACTAGTGCAGATTTAAATGAAAATGAATCGTATGATTGAAACTAGGGATGCACCGATACCGATACTGGTAAAATGTGTGTGTACTCATACTCTTAAACGTTAACCGATACCATGAACTGATACCAACTTATTTCATGAGTCAGAGAGTGGCTTGTCATTTCTGTTGTAATTTTTTAGATTGGCCGCTAGGGGGACATATCGCTAGGAGGTTAGCTGAATGAGACTGGCGGCTCCTGTAGCTACGCTAAACAAAATATCAGCAGTGTGGACTTATTTCATAATATGTGAAGATGACAGAAGCAAGGCCGAGTGCAAACTGTGTACTGGTAAGGTGTCCAGGGGAGGGAAGGAGAGTACATCGTTCAATACAAGCAATTTAATAAAACATCTGAGGACACATCATGCGCTGGAGTACACCGAGGCTAACGCAAGACGAGAACAGCCACCTTTAACTCGGGTTTTGGAAAAATGTCAAGAGAAAATCCACGGGGAGTTAAAATAACAGAGGCTCTGACTCATTTTATCGCTCTGGATGACCAGCCACTGTCGGTCATGGAAAACGTAGGATTTCGCCGTCTTCTCAGCATACTCGAGCCGCGATATGAGATTCCCAGCCGCCCATACATTACGGACATAATGGTTCCAAAACTTTCAGAAGAGGTAAAAAAAAACAAACAAACATGTGCATAACCTCATGCAGGAGGTTTCAGCCTTAAGTTTGAATACAGACATTTGCACAAGCAGTGTGTGCCCGATGTCACTCCTCAGTTTAACGGCGCAGTGCATTGATGAGGAGTTTGTCCGTCATCAAGTCACACTACATGCAAAGTCGTTCAGGGGCTGGCACACCAGCCAAACCATCGCAGCTGCTTTCGATAGCATGCTTCAGACCTGGGATATACCGAAGACGTCCGTCCACATAGTGCTCTGGGACAACGCAAGAATATGATAAAGGCCATGAGTGATGCTGAGCTGCCCAGCCTACCTTGCACTGCTCATACTCTCCATCTGGTTGTTCATGAGGGCCTTCTGTCACAGAGGAGTGTTGCTGATGCGGTGGCAGTTGGCCGCAAAATAGTTGAACATTTTAAACATTCTGCTCTGGCCAGCTCCCGTCTCGAGGACATTCAATTACAGATCAACCAGCCTGCGAAGCGGCTCCAGCAAGACGTTCAGACCCACTGGAACAGCACCTTTTATATGATACAGTCATTAATCGAGCAGAAACAGGCTCTGTGAATATTCGTGTCTGAATAGGGACTCCCTGATACGCTCATGGCTCACCAGTGGACACTGCTGGAGAAGGTGATATCTGTTCTGGGTCCATTGAAGGAGTTAACTCAAAAAGTCAGCTCTTCAGATGCCATGGCTGCAGACGTCATTCCAGCCGTCACTGTGCTCCACAGATTTCTAACAAGGGAGACTGATGAGGACCATGGGATCAAAGCAATGAAGGGAACCTTGGCTGCAGCTGTCAGGACACAGTTCACTGATGTGGAGGAAAACCCACTGTATAGCATCGCCACGCTACTCGATCCCAGGTAAGTGTGTGCCTGTGTGTGTAACTTTGACTGTGTGTGTCTGTGACTGTATGTGTGAATATGACTGTGTATGTAACTGTGTGTGACTGCAAAAAAAAAAGGTAAGCAAACCTATTGTCAGCTAACTTTTTTCATTCTCTGTTTTAGATATAAAAATCGTTTTTCTCCAGCACCACAACTGCTGCAAATGCCAAAGAGATGCTGAAACTTGAGCTGCTAAGGTTGCCCCGAGACAAGCAGGAGGATCATGACCTGAATGAACCACCTTCAAGAAAAGCACACAATGACCAGCCCACTACTAGTCTGGACAGCATGTTTGATGAAATTGCAGATGAGCAGGCATCAGCATTGGTGGGCAGAGCTGCAGTAGGTTCTAGTATAGAGTTAGAGACATACAGTGGCTTGCAAAAGTATTCGGCCCCCTTGAACTTTTCCACATTTTGTCACATTACAGCCACAAACATGAATCAATTTTATTGGAATTCCACCTGAAAGACCAATACAAAGTGGTGTACACGTGAGAAGTGGAACCAAAATCATACATGATTCCAAACATTTTTTTACAAATAAATAACTGCAAAGTGGGGTGTGCGTAATTATTCAGCCCCCTGAGTCAATACTTTGTAGAACCACCTTTTGCTGCAATTCCAGCTGCCAGTCTTTTAGGGTATGTCTCTACCAGCTTTGCACATCTACAGACTGAAATCTTTGCCCATTCTTCTTTGCAAAACAGCTCCAGCTCAGTCAGATTAGATGGACAGCGTTTGTGAACAGCAGTTTTCAGATCTTGCCACAGATTCTCGATTGGATTTAGATCTGGACTTTGACTGGGCCATTCTAACACATGGATATGTTTTGTTTTAAACCATTCCATTGTTGCCCTGGCTTTATGTTTAGGGTCGTTGTCCTGCTGGAAGGTGAACCTCTGCCCCAGTCTCAAGTCTTTGCAGACTCCAAGAGGTTTTCTTCCAAGATTGCCCTGTATTTGGCTCCATCCATCTTCCCATCAACTCTGACCAGCTTCCCTGTCCCTGCTGAAGAGAAGCACCCCCAGAGCATGATGCTGCCACCACCATATTTGACAGTGGGGATGGTGTGTTCAGAGTGATGTGCAGTGTTAGTTTTCCGCCACACATAGCGTTTTGCATTTTGGCCAAAAAGTTCCATTTTGGTCTCATCTGACCAGAGCACCTTCTTCCACATGTTTGCTGTGTCCCCCACATGGCTTGTGGCAACCTGCAAATGGGACTTCTTATGGTTTTCTGTTAACAATGGCTTTCTTCTTGCCACTCTTCCATAAAGGCCAACTTTGTGCAGTGCACGACTAATAGTTGTCCTATGGACAGATTCCCCACCTGAGCTGTAGATCTCTGCAGCTCGTCCAGAGTCACCATGGGCCTCTTGGCTGCATTTCTGATCAGCGCTCTCCTTGTTCGGCCTGTGAGTTTAGGTGGACGGCCTTGTCTTAGTAGGTTTACAGTTGTGCCATACTCCTTCCATTTCTGAATGATCGCTTGAACAGTGCTCCGTGGGATGTTCAAGGCTTGGGAAATCTTTTGTAGCCTAAGCCTGCTTTAAATTTCTCAATAACTTTATCCCTGACCTGTCTGGTGTCTAAATCCAATCGAGAATCTGTGGCAAGATCTGAAAACTGCTGTTCACAAACGCTGTCCATCTAATCTGACTGAGCTGGAGCTGTTTTGCAAAAAGAATGGGCAAGGATTTCAGTCTCTAGATGTGCAAAGCTGGTAGAGACATACCCTAAAAGACTGGCAGCTGTAATTGCAGCAAGGTGGTTCTACAAAGTATTGACTCAGGGGCTGAATAATTACGCACACCCCACTTTGCAGTTATTTATTTGTAAAAAATGTTTGGAATCATGTATGATTTTCGTTCCTCTTCTCACGTGTACACCACTTTGTATTGGTCTTTCACGTGGAATTCCAATGAAATTGATTCATGTTTGTGGCTGTAATGTGACAAAATGTGGAAAAGTTCAAGGGGGCCGAATACTTTTGCAAGCCACTGTATCCTGGAGAGGCCGCAATTGTACGAGAAGACAGACAAACCACTACAATACTGCATGGTTGATAAAGTGCGGTTCCCAAACCTGGCTAAACTGGCGGGCAGATACCTTTCAGCACCGAGCACAAGTGTTGATAGTGAAAGGCTGTTCAGTTCAGTGTCACACATTGTGAATGAAAGCAGAAACAGGCTCACAGCTGATCATGCAGAGATGATTCTTTTCATCAAAAAGAACCTGCTCACTTTCCCAAAAACAGCTTAGTTCAGAGGTCACACCATTGCTTGCTGACTGAAGTTTTTTTGTTTGATTAAAATGTGGACACTCTGAAATAGGTGGTTCATTAATGTTATGTGGATCTGAAAGCTAAGGACAGTGCCAAATAGTTCACTGTTCTTTTGTTTGGATATAACGTGGACATTCTGCAATAATTTAACAAAAGTGTTTATTTTATTCTGAAACCTAATTTTTATTTATTTTATTCTGAACAGAAGTGTTTATTTTTCAATCTGAAAGCTGGAGAGAGTCCCAAATAGTTCAGTTATTTTTTTTATTACAATGTGGATACTCTGCAATAGGTTCATTAACGTTATGTCTCTCTGAAAGCTGGAGACAGTGCAAAATACTTTAGTTATTTTGTTTGTTTGTTTACAATGTGGACACTGCAATAATTTAACAGAAATGTTTATTTTTGTGGTCATTTTTATTAATATTTTATTTTTTATCGACAGAGAATAAAATAAAACCTGTCTTCCAATTCATTGCATTTTTTGTGTGTGGTAGAAGTATCGGTTTTTGTACTCAGTATTGGCAAGTACTCAGATCAAAGTATCAGTATCGTATCGGTTTGAAAAAATTGGTATCGTTGCATCCCCAATTGAAGGTGAAATGAAATATTGTTTTAACATTTTCCTATTAGGTCAGCACTTACCAGTTTAAATTCAGAATCCTGAACTTTTTGTAAACCCTGAAATCTCAGTTTGTTTGTTTGTCTTTCCAGCCTGGTACAGATTTTTAAAAGATGACATAGAGAGAAAACAAACAGAGATAAGTCACCTCAGTGTGGTCATGTGCTGAGTGTCTCCTGCTGTTCAAACCTGTAGAAACGACAGGTAATAAGTTTCATTAGCTTTACTCACTTATTCTGAAAACGTGTAATACAATTTCAATAAAATGTTGTGTGTCCAGTGTGTGTGCCTGTCCTGTGATACACCCCGAGCATGTCAGCAACCAATCAGTGCCAAGAGAAATATTTTGAATCAAGGTTATTACAATAAAATCAAACTATATTAAAAACTAAAATCAGATGTTAAAAATATTTTTTTTAATTTATTTAAATCAAATCCATACATCCACTTCTCCTTGTCCCGGGAATGCTGAAGCCTATCCCAGCCGTCACAGAGCAAGAGTCGGGGTACACCCTGGACAGCTCTATCAAAAGGTGAGTCGCTGACACAGTTTTTATTGTAATTCCTGCACTACTTTTCCTAAATCTTGATTCTGACATATGCCCTCCTCAGGACAAAATCTGAAAAGACTAAAACTAATTCTGAAACTAATAAAACTTAAACTAAAACTAAACATTTTCCAACAATAAAACTTAAACTGAAACCTCAAAATCCACTCTGGAAATTAACTGAAAATAATCTGAATTGAAAACAAACATCAAAATGCAAAAGTACAATAACTCTGTTGTAAATTAACTAATCGTAAAGGTTTTAAATAATGTTTGAAGGTAACTCACCGTTAGAGCCCTCGGCCGTGATTCTGTAGATGAGCAGCAGAACAACAGGCAGCAGAACCACCACCACAGATAAACGTATAACCAGCTCCAAGGACAAACCTGGATGACAGACACACAGAAACAAAACTTCAAATACTGCTTTTCACGAGTTTCTCAGAAAAAGATAGATGAAGTGTTGTGACTGGTAAATTCAGTGGGGTTGGTGTTTTTGGATGGACGGACACCTCTCCCCTCTCCTTGCTGTTAGCTGTGACCTACTTGTGAACAGTCTTTGTAAATAGTAAATTGTACACACTGATCATACACTCACTGCAGACTGGTAGAAGTGAGAGGCTCATTGTTGTGTTAAAGACTTTTTTCTTATGTCTGTTGGTTTTGAGCTTTGCTCTTGTTGGAGGATTGTAACTTGTTTCTCTTTGTGAGGGAATAGTTGTTGTTCTGGGTATGGATCATTTGTCAAGTAAATAAACTGCTGCTCAGTGTCTTGAATCTTTCTGTGCTGCTGGACTTGTCTTGGAAATGTGAAGAGTGGGTGAACATAAAGCATGATCTGTGTAGGTTAACAGTAGGATCTGATTAACAGAACAGATTTAACTGTTAGATTTGAAATATGTAATAAATGCATTTTAGCAATAAAGTTGCATGTTTAATTTCTTATTGCATAGTTTTTTTTTTCACCGAAAGATGAAATAGCATGGACTGATAACATCTGAAGTGGGTCCTTTGGTTTTTTTTAAACTAAAGTTTAAAGTAACCTACACACAACTTTCCTGTGTGACTGTTACACTGATGCTTATATAAATTCATAGAAAGAAATCTTTGTCTGCCATCAAGACCTCATGTAGTGACACTGAAGAAGTCAGCCATGTTCTCAACCAGCTTTTATGTGCAGTGGTGGTAAGTTTTTAAGTGCTTCATTTAGACATTGTGCTCTTTACAGTGCTAGATTTATGTGATAACTTCACTTCTTTCATAACTTTATATTAATTTTATGAAATATATTCCCTCCATCTTCTTCCACTCATCCGGGTAGCAGTGGCAGCAGCCTAAGCAGAGAAACCCAGACCTCCCTCTCCTCGTCCACCTCCTCCAGCTTGTCTGGGGAAACACCAAGGCATTCTCAGGCCAGCTCAGGGAGCTCATTTCCGCTTTTTGTATCTGAGATCTCATTCTTTTGGTCACTACCCGCAGCTGACCATAGGTGAGGATCGTAGGGACGTAGATCGATCGGTAAATTCAGAGCTTTGCTTTTACACTCAGCTCTCTCTCACATCAAATACATAATTCAGTTAAAATTATGAAAAGGTTGCCATTAAGAACAATTAACATATTAGAGTTAAAATCCACAAACACAACCTCATCATGGAACGACTCTGGTAATTTTACTTTTGAAACTTTAATTCTATTTTCATGTCAATACTTTTTTGTGTGTATTTCTACACTGTGGCTGTTTCTACTTATACTTGAGGAATAAATCAGACTGCTTCTTCCACACCTGCTGATGTGTCGTTAATAGACATGAATGAGGTTTTTATTTTTTTGATAAACACAGTGACGGATCCACACCCACACACACATACGATGTACTTGAACCTGTAGCTGTTTGAGGCTGTCTGGAGACTTCAGAGAAGGCTAAAGATGTGAAGCTTCTTGAACTGAAGTTCAAATGCTGTGTTGTTGTTGTTGTGGAGGCCGACAGGAGAAATGTTGATGTTGATAAAGGCTGATTTGGTGTTGAAGTATCTGAAGCTGTGAACAAAGAAAAATCAGAATAACAATCCTGCTTGAAGCAGGTTTTCTGTCTGCATGTGAGTAATAGGGGTTAATGTGTGTTTACAGCAACTCATTAAACTAAACTTGTAGTGTAAATATGACACATGTAGGTTATTTGAAAGAAAAGTGGGTGTGGTCAGTGAGAATTTCACATCTTTACGGACATGAATAAGATTTTTTAGCAGAGACTCACCTTCTGTGACAACAATGTTAAAATTGTCTGATTTTGAACCCAAAGTACACATGTACTGTCCTGAGTCAGACTTCTGTAGCTGTGTGATGCTCACATACACAATATTTGATGAAAAATAATTTTTTTCAAATTTAATGCTGTATCTGCCGCTCTGAGCTGTGTAACCAGTTGTTTCAATGAGAACGTTTCCTGTTTCACATTTTTCCTTGCAGAGTGACATCGTGCTTCCAGAGAAATAAATCCGGCATTCAGCTGTGATGTTTCCTCCTTCCACTCCTTCATAGACGGGAGTTTCAGCGTTGGCAAGTCCAGTGTTTCCATCCTGCAGGTCTGTTGAAAACAGGAACAATCAATTACTGTATTACCAACTTCCTCTAAACACTGCAGTTTGATGTTAAATATTTTAATAAATTAAACTGAAAGAGATAATTATTCTCTGTAATTGAGGAGATATCATTTAAAAGTAGTTTGTTTAAATTCAATCTCTTTGTATTTTTCCTTTAAACAAAAACATCCTGCTTCTTCCTGCCATCACACAAGCCATCTGTTGAAGAAAACTCAGCTCAGAGTGAAAAGCTTGAAAACTGACCTTTTATTTTGTGTGATAAGATCTTGATCTGCTTTGAGGTTTTTGAAATAGTGACTTAATATTCAGAGTTTTCAGTCTGTTAACATTTAAGCTGTGCTGTTCCTCCTGAACTTAATAAAAAGACATAAATAAGGTTGTTGCCTTACAAGCTCTAAATGTGGTTTAGTGGCTTTATAGAGAAGAAAGCAGCTCTCTGAACACAAACGAGCTGCTGTCCGTCTGAATGCAGCTGCTAACCCTCTTCCCTGCCCTCGGTTACCATGGACATCGTTCGGTCAGGAACAAAGTGGATGAGCTTCGGGGGAACATTCACCTCCAGGAGGAGACCGCTGCAGTTGAACTTCCACAGAGACGTGGCTGACAAGCCAAGACCAGGAGGATTTTTTTTAATCAGAGTATTTGGATTACATTTTATTCTGGACCGAAAGCCAAAAGTGACTCGAGGAATGAAAACATACTGTGGGTGAGGTTAGGTAATTCTGTGAAATACGGCGGATGTTGAACTTTTATCAGTATCGATGCGTCCTTTTATCTGCTCCGTGAAAACAGTGGTGGACATTCACTCACAGACAACCGCTGCTTCTGCTTTCCGCACTGTTTCTGATGTAGTGCAAAAACTGCAAACATCTTTATGAATAAGAAATAAGAAGAATTTACTTACAGAGGAAGATGGAGTAGAGCAAAATGTGACAGAGTTTCATCTCGAGGTTCTGACGGCTTAATGTTTAATGCTGCTTCTCTTTCTTCTCTGTTTGCAAACCAGGAACTTCAAATTTTGTGGTCCCTCCTTCAAACACATACTCCTCTGCTTTGAGAGGTGTTTTCTACTAGAGACAAAAATTAAGTGTCCGTTTATTTGTTTTTGGGTTTTTTTTGGTTTTGTTTTGTTTATATTATCTTGAATTTTCAATTTCGAAATCAAAATTTTCTTGAAATGTTTTTTGTCGTTTCCTAAAACAGAGTGTTTGGAGTTAATTCATCTCATTTAACTGACTGCAGTTTCTATAAAATCCGTCTGCAACTCACCTACTAAATTTGCAGTGACACTGACACAAAGCTCAACACTGAGGGGCTTCCCATCGATTTTTTATTTTTTATTTTTTTATTACAAAGCTGTATTTAGTCACTTGCCACATGATTAAGTACACCTGTCTAGTGCCTTAATTATTTGATTATTTTTGATTTTATCAGAAATTGTCCAGTACGTCGTTTATCCTTTCAATTTTGGAGAAAGTTATCCCATCCAATTCAATTCAACTTATTTTTATTTATATAGCGCCAAATCACAACGCGCTTTATATTGTAAGGTAGACCCTACAATAATACATTCAGAGAAAAAACCCAACAATCATTTGACCCCCGATTGAGCAAGCAGTGACAGTGGGAAGGAAAAACTCCCTTTTAACAGGAAGAAACTTGCGGCTGAACCAGGCTCAGGGAGGGGCGGGGCCATCTGCTGCGACCCGTTGGGGTGAGAGAAGGAAGACAGGACAAAAGACATGCTGTAGAAGAGAGACAGAGATTAATAGTATGATTCAATGCAGAGAGGTCTATTAACACATAGTGAGTGAGAAAGGTGACTGAAAAGGAAATAGTCTACTCAATGCATCCAGACCAGATCAAATGGTTTGATTACCTCTTCAGCATGCAATCAAGTTTGGCAAAGGCCTGATAACAAGCCATTCATTTGATTCAGGTGTGTCGGAACAGGGATGCATCTAAAAGCTGCAGGACGGTAGCTCTCGAGGACTGGAATTGGGAACCCCTGATCCAGAGTGTAAACAAAATATTTGTACTAGTGTGTCCTGAGGCTGTAGGCGCAAACACAAAAAGTAGGAATACATGTGATACATGCAAATGAACAGAGCTAGATAGTGACACTGAAAAAAATATCCTACATCTGTCATGGTAGGATTGATCCAATATTTTCAGTTTCATTATTTCTTTGAAAGTTATAAGTTCATTTAGGTTCTACTTCCTGAATATGCTACGCTCTTTTGTCTCCGAGTTTAATTTTTCCAGTTCTAAATTTCTTGTCCTTTTGTGTCCAGTCTGTTAGTTTAGTCTCTGTTTTGTTTCTTCAGTGTCTCTGTGTTGGTTTACATCCAGTCTCCCCAGTCGTGTTCATGTCTGTCTGGTGTCTCTTTGTTCCCTTTCTGTGGGCGTCTGCGGTCTGTTTTAGTTAATATATCTAAACTTCTGTGGGTTTGTTTTTTCCCTGTTCCCATCTTCATCTCTGTGTTTCATCCTTTTGTGTCCCCAGTCTGTCCTGTCTCCATGTCTGTTTATCCCCAGTCCCAGTGTCATGTCTCAGTCTCAGTGTGTTCCTTCCTGTTTTATATTGTTAGTCCCCTGTCTCCCTACATTCAGTTTTGCTTCCTCTCTCTCATTAGTCAGATTTCACCTGTGTTCCTGAGTTTCATCTCCCTGATCACCTCGTGCGTATTTAAGCCTTTAGTTTCCTTCAGTCCCTTGTTGTGATCTCTCCTCATGTTGTGTGTTCTCCCTTCTCTCTGTCAGTGTTAGTTTTCAGGCTGTTTACTCCTGTTTTACTCAGCTGTATGTGTTGTTAAGTTTGCCATTTACTAGCTAATAACACTGTTTTGATTTTTAGTCTGTCTGCTGAGTCCTGCATTTGGGTCCACAGTCGTCCTAACACACAAATGTCACATGACAACATATTTTACACAAAGAATGAGACGGGTGATTCCAAAAAGTTTAGAAACTTTGAAATTACTTTTATTTTAATTAAAAAACAGACCTAATAGGTGACTTGGGCAGACTGCACATCCATGTACGTCATTTATTTACACTGTGGCTAAAAGATAAAACCAATATCATGTCAAAACATGTAATAGACACACCGGTCCACTGTGTCCATTTCACGCTTTGCCTCTCCAAAATTTGACAACAGAACAACTACACATGACAACACAACTATACACTCCACACTAAACGTCACAAATCTCCCACATCTAAACTCTCTCTCACACACACACGCTCTGTCTCGCTGCCGTTACCGTCACTCCCAAAACTTTCCCCTCTTCCTAAACAACCAAATCCCACGTGTTGACTTTTTTTTTTTTTTTTTTTTTTTTAAATTGGTTGACATGGTACATTTTCACCTATAGGAAAGAGGTGGCTTTCCCCCCTGCAACCACCAAGTACCTGCAGAGGTCTGTACTGTTTTCGCCTGGTCCTTAGAAAACGCTTTACCAAAAAAAAAAAAAAAAAAAAAAAAAAACCACAAGAGGGCGCACAAAAAAGTGATGACAGTATTTAGAAAAAAGCATGACACACACACACACACACACACACACACACACACACAATAACTCTGGATTTACTGGCCTGGAATTAAAATTTAAAAACTTTGAAGTCCGAACTTTCAATATGGGCTGAAATAGAGTCAGCGTGGCTGCAGCTTGTTGCTGTGTCAGCTTAAATCAGTCATGTGATTTGGAGGTGCAGCGTGTCCGTGGACCACAGAGGGTTAATAACACTCACCTCATTCCATTTCCAGAGTGTAACAACCAACCACCTGTGTGAAATCTGAAATTCCCATAGTGTTTTTCAAAATGTGCTCTGGCACAATCATAAGCATCACTTGCTACTGAAAACAAGAAAAAAGCCAGTCTGAGCTATGGGCTTAACCATTTGTTAATGGTGGAGGGGGGGGAAACACTATGCAATATATTCAGTTTTAGCATTTATATTCACTGTTGACTGTAACTACACTTAAAGTGTTAATGCTATCTTATTTTAATGAACAACACTGTCATATGCAAAACTGGGGTGGCAAAAGATCATTTTAGGGTGGCACTTGCCACCCCATGCCACCCTTCTAGATCCGCCCCTGAACCTGGAGCCTTTTTGATGACTACGTCTAAGGACCTCCCTCCAAGAACAGCATACCTGCTGGCTGATCTAATAACTCTCCATACTCCCTCCTATATGCATCATTTTGTGCAGCTCTTTCACTGAATCTGTCCTACAGAATCACAATAGCAAGAATAGTTTTTCAAACTGGGAAATATTCCAGTTTAAGAAAATGAAAAAGAAGATGTTAAACTTCAGACTCTACATTAAATGATAAAGTTACGCTCAGTGTGTTGATGAAGCAGAAATGAACAAAAATAATGAAAATATCTAAAACACTAATGCAAAACAAATTAACAGCAGCACTAATAGTAATAATCTATAAAAATAATACTATCTAACAACTGAAGAATTTATTATTAGACTGTTTTGAACTAGCTGTACCTAATAAACTGGGACCAGAGAGTCCACATTGACTTTGTGCATTCCTCATTATTAATGTTAGCTGGCAGAAAGAGATGATATAGTAAAAATCAAAGAGCTTAAAATCAGACCACAGTTTTACTTTGTCGTGAGGAGAGGTGGAGAGGCTGCAGAGGTCTGCGTTTTCATCTACATCTGGTTGGAGGCTTTTGGTGTAGCGTACACTGAAGACACTGCAGGAGGTGAGCTGCTCTGTCTGTCGTCCTCTCTGATCTCTTCACACAACTGGTTGTCCTGCAGAAGGAGATCAAACCAGCTGATTGATACAAATCAAGCTGTGATGAAGCTCAGGTGTCTCACAATTCCTAAAACTCACCTGTGTGATGTCAGCACGCTCAGATTCCACAGGAGGTCCTGAAAAACATGCAGATCAGAAGATAAACATCAGTCTTTAAGACGTGTTCCACCAAGTAGAACCTGAGGAAGTAAACTCAGGATCAACGATGATAACTGGCAGTAATCAGTTACTGTTCTTAGTCCTGATGCATGTGCCGCCAATATGAACCACAATAACAGCAAACTAAGAACAGTTCCTCTATATTTTTATTTGATTTTTATTAAATATCATTTTAGTTAATTTCACTTTTGCAAAGTTTACTAGTTTTAATTTTAGTTAACTCATAATCTTGATGGACACACTTTTATCAGGCTGACTGTTACAGGAGAATTAGACTAACTTTGTACAAACTGTGATTATTTTGTTGAGGAAGAATCTCTGAGCCATGTTCTGTTTGGCTTTTCTGTAAATAATCTGATGAAAATGACATTTTCCTACTAAATAAACTGCATCTGTTAACAGACAGAAGCTGATTTCAGGCATTTTCTTTGCATTTTTTTTACTGAATCTTGTTAGCACATAAATCTGTTTCCACTGTGACATTATGAGTAATTTCCTACAATGTGTACTGCTAAATGTTTACTATTAAAACTTGTTTAATCAGGTTTAGTCTCCAGGAAATGAATGTGCATTAGTGTGATGAGCTCTGAAGTGATGAAAACACTGATGTCATGTGTTTCCTGTAGCCTCACCTCTGGGTTTAATGGCTCTCCTCTTCATCAGCAAAGACCCTAAAAAGATGCTGATGACAACGACCAGAACCAGCCGCACATAAAGCAGCACATCTGCAAGAGCTTAACAGAGAAGATTTCTTTTACACACAGTGTAAACAGTTGTTACAGCAGTGATGGTGTGAACGTGTGTGGCTCCTCCTCCTCTACAGGATTTGTCCTCCTCCTTCTGACCTCAGGTGTTTCCTCTCATAATTGTGGGCGGGGCATATAAAGAGGAAAAGCTGGGCTGTTGGGCCATTTGAGGCAGTGTGCGCGGTCGTCATCGTGTTACTCCTGTTGAGTACTGAATTGTCTTTTTTTTTTTAATGAATGAAGTAGTTACTCAGAAGCATAGAAAGTATTTATAGTTTCACCAAGTTTTCTGTATTAAGTACCTGCTGTTGTTCTTTCTGGTAAAACTTGAGCAGCTCCTCATTCTCCTTCAAACACTCAGTAACAACTACAGCTCCCACAATGCTTTACTCTGTCTGTGTCTGTTACACTGACAGTTGTGAAAAAGCTCTGAAACCAAACCGTGACTAATCACAGTCTATATCTGTCATCTAGCACAGATCTCATGTAGTGCTGCTCTGAGGAAGTCAGCCATGTTCTCTCTCAGCTGCTGACCTGCTGTGGTGGAAACTTATTTTTCATTTATTTCTACAGTTTGTCTCTTTTACTTCCCTAAAAGGTCAGAGTGATTCTTCCACAGCTCTTAATGTGTCATTCTTGTGTCGTTCACTCATTAATAGATCATATAATGGATCTTCAACACAGTGGAAATCTGCATAGCATATAAAAATATATAAACGTCTGTGAACTTGGTGAGGAGGCTGATGAAGGTGGGAGCTTCCTGAAGTTGAGCTTAAACTCTGTGTTGTTGGTGGTTTGGAGGCTGATGAGAGAAACACTGAAGCTGAAAAAGGTCTCAGAGTCCCGTTTGGTGTTGAAGTGGTTGAAGCTGTGAACAATGAAACCATCAGAGTCATAATAAGACCACTTGAAGCAGTTTATATATCTGCATGTGACTGACGTGGTTATGGGCTGTTTGACAGCAGAACTGATGAAACTTGATGTTTCAGATAAATATAACATCTGTAGGTGATTTGAAAGAAAAGTAGCTGCCTTTGAGACGGGAAACTTCTGTCACACCTTCAAAGACAAACACGACTGTTAGCAGAAACTCACCTTCTGTGACAATCAGCTCAAAATTATCGTTTCCATCCCACAAGACTCTGTCCAAAGAGCACCTGTACCGTCCTGAGTCAGACTGTTTCAGCTGTGTGATGCTCACATACAGAGTAGAATATGAGGTAATATATGTTTGTTCATATTTAATGCTGTATCTGCCGTTCTGAGCTGCATCATCAGATGTTTCAACAAGAATGTTTCCATTTTCACATTTTTCCTTACAGAACAGTTTCCTGATTCCAGGGAAAGCAAAGAAGCATGCAACTGTGATGTTTCCTCCTTCCTCTGCTCTGTGGGTGAGAGTTTGTGCTTTGACCAAACCAGTGTTTCCATCCTGAAGTGCTGCTGAAAGGATGAACAATCATTAGTTACAATCTTACTATAGATTAAATGTGACAGGTGATTATTAATTTGAACTGATCACAGAAGTTCAGTTAACTTCATTTTTCTGTTTTTATTTGCAAACAGCAAACTTCCTGTTTTATACACGAACACAAAGCATCTGATGTGGAAGATTCAGAGTTTAAGGATTGTGAAAAAGATACAAAAATGAGTTTTGACTTTTATTTATCTTTGATGACATCATCATCATCATCAGCTCTTATGTTTGCATGTGAAATGTTTTAGATGTGCTGCTAATCATCCAGAGTTTTCAGGTTTTCACTGCTCACTGTGCTGTTGCTCTTCAGCTCATTAAGAGAAGAAATGAAACACAGAGTGTTGTTTCATCGGCTCTACTATTATAAGTTTTGCTTTCAAAGAAGAGTAGAGGAAAAGGACTTGATTACAGGTTCAGTGTACAATAACAAGCTACAAATGAAAATAAAATGAAGACAAATAAGACTTAGAAGAGAGAAAGTGACAGAAATAAGAAGAGAATTTACTCACTGAGGAAGATGAAGCAGACTAAAGTGTGTTTCATGTCAGAGCTCTGATGCTTTAATGCTGCTTCTCTTCTTCTTCACTTCAAACCAGGAACTTCTTACTTCTCTTAATGATCAGGTCACACTGACCCACACCCACCCACAGACCCACCCACACCCCCCACCCCCACCCCACCACACACACACACACACACACACACACACACACACACACACACACACACACACACACACACACAAATTCCTGCTCTCTCACCAGTCGGGGTGAGTGATGCGATCCTCCTACAAGGCAGATAAATCCCCGCAGTCTGAGTGTGTGCAGGTCTGGATCCTGGAGATCACGCTGGAAGGATCCATCTAGTGGAATCACTGGACTCTCTTCATGGAGCTCATGGCTCAGTAAAACAGCTGACAGAGACACGGAGCATCGTTAATCACATGAAACCGGAACTTGTGCGATTTTAGCGGCTTCTACCGATCATTCATCTGACTGTTAGGGGCCAGCTGATAAACTTCAACAGCTCCGACTCAAGGAAAACTTTGATGGAGCTAAACTGCAGCAGACGAGACAGTTTCTGTCTCTAATCACGACCGTGTCAAGTTACTTGGAACAACGTGATACAGAATTTCCTGCAAATTTCCAAAATAAAGGCTCCTGTTCAATTAAGCAGCAAGTGCAGCAGATAAAATTCCTTTCTCAAAGACCAGTATGTATATTTAAAAGGAAATAAATGGAAATAAAGAATAACTAGTTATGTAAGCCAGTCTGTTTCCAGCATGGTTATAAGAGGTCTTAGTTATAATTCAATGGCTGTCAGTCTTGCAGATCAAACACAACACTACAATCCTACTAAAGACTATTTTCTACATCTGATCTGTAAAAAGTTGTTTAAAAATAATTTCTGGAACTTTTCTAAAATTCAACATCAAAGTTCTTCACCTACATTTGCTTAATTAAATGTAGAAAAGCAAAAAAATGTTATTGTTTGCTTTTAAAGTCTTAAATGGCCTGGCTCCTATTTACCTGTCAGACCTTCCACACCTATACACTCCACAAAGGTCTCTCAGATCAACTGACCAGTCACTCCTTGCTGTCCCCATGTCGAGACTGAAACACTGGGGGGACCGAGCTTTTCGCACTTGTTATTTATGGAATTGTCAGGGCTCTGTGTGCGGGCAGGCGGAGATGAGGATCCAATTGCAGGACTCGGACACAGCGACTCAAAAAAACCTCAGCTTTATTGCTGGAGAAAACAAAAACCTGAACTGAACTGAACTGAACTGAACAAAGACCACTGAGAACTGAAACACACAGGCATAATTCTGAGGGTACAACACGACACTGAGCAAGGGCAAACACAGGGCTAATATACACAGGGAAGTAATCAGGGAATGGAAAACAGGAGGGAGACACAGCTGGGAGAGATTAGGGCTAACGAGACAGGGGGAGCAAAGCTGGACACACTGACAAAAGACATAATCCTTCAAAATAAAACAGGAAACAATACACAAAGACGCAGACTAAGAAACACAGACTTTACACGGGCAGAACTAAACCTAAACCAGAATAAGCTGGAACATACTAAATAATACTAATCATCATCATCATCATCATCATCATCAGACAATAGATCAAGAAAATAACCAAAAATACAAAATCAAACCAAAACATGAGAACTCAAAATGCTGGGTCAAAACTGACCCAGAACGTGACAGTAATAAGCTGCCTCTCCATATTAGGCTGGCCCCAACACTTGAAATTTTTAAATCGCTTTTAAAACACACATTTTCTCCAAGGCGTTTTAGGAGTCAGCTTGTAGTAAGTTTTAGTTCTCTTTTGGCTGCTCTCAATCTTTTTTACTTTGTTAATTTTATTTATTGTATAAATAAAATACTAATGTTGCATTTTACTCATGTTTTAATATTTACTGATTTTTCTTCCATTTATGTATTTATTTTATTATTATTTAACTTTGTCTGTATAATGTATGGTTTTTGAACTTCTCTGCTTTTTTATCGGAAAGCACACAACCATGAAGAATCACTGTGTGTCCAGCAGAGCGTAGATCAGTACTTCTTTACTTGGCTCATTTTGTGTGGATACGTAGACTGGGACTATTGCAGATGTCTGTGTGTTTTTACTTTCATGAGTCACTCTATTAGATGTGGTCTCATTGACTGTCTTGTGACTGTGTTACCTGATGCTGGGTTTCCTTCAGTTCACTTACTTGTTGCTCTTTATGTGGTTCTTTCTTTGTCTCTTGTCTTTGTCTTTCTTCATGCAGGCATGTAGGATGCCGTTTTGAACATGTGTTGCATGTCATCTTGTTGCTGCAGTTCTTGGAGAGATGGACACTATTTAAACAGCCAAAACATAATTTTTTACCTTGAATGAATTTGACTCTCTCAGCGACAGGTTTCTCAGTGAACTTACGACACTTGTGTAAGCCGTGTCCTGCTCTTTTACAAAACACACAAGAGACCATGCTTCTTTCAGTAGAGTTAGTTGTGAAAATTTTCGCAGTATCTTGTCTCTTAGGAATGGATGTAGGTTGAGGTTTTGTCTTTGGTTGGTCAAAGTCACTTTGTCTTATGGCTTGGTATGATGTAATGGGATTACATGCAATACTTGCCTCCATTGACAGGAATGTTACAAAGTAACTGAAATGTGGGAATCTTTTGTGCTCCAGCTGGTACTCTGTAGCCTTTCGGTTCCACCTATTACTTAACCAGTCTGGTAGTTTAGCAGCAAGTCTTTGATTCTCAATGCCATCATTGAGGATGTTCAGATTCTCGTTATTAGTCATTGCAGATTGGCAGCTTTGTAAAAAGTCCACAAACTTTCTTAGCTCTGCACTATCCTTTCCTGTGACCTTTGGCCAGGTGTGTAACTTGTCTCTGAAGGCCTTAGCAATGACAAAAGGCTTTCCATAACGTTCATTGAGCATATTCCATGCTGCCTCATATGAATCTCCAGAGCCAATCAGGCTCTGGAATAGGCAGTCTATTAGCTGACATAGCTTCTGCCAAAACCTTTACAAGCTCACCTGTGCTCTCATAAGTGACATTTAACTCTCTTCGTGGTTGTAAGGGTTGATTAGCAGTATTCTTGGACTCTATTACCTGTAAGTTTGCAGGATTTAGAGTAAGTCTTTCTTGCTTTACTGAAACGTAGTCTTCCTCATAAACTTGTAGTTTTGCCTGTGCTGCTTTGAGTCCTTTCAAATTTTCCAATCTGCAGCCTTTGTGGCTTCATACTCTGCTGCAGGTTCTTGTATTTTGGAGGAGGAACCATTAGAGAGAACTGTATTGGCTTTAAATGGACTATGAACTGAGACACTAACAGAGCTAGAGGATGTAAATATAGAGGCTGCATATCAATCTCCTCTTGAGTGATGTTTTGCAAAACTACTGTAGTCACTGATGTGCATTTGTCTAGCTTGGAACGACATATCGTGAGGTGGTCCATCCATTGCTCTGTATTCATCACAAATATCATTAAGCTCGGCTGTTTCTCTTTGTACGACGTTCATGTGACCTTCAAGAATGTCAGGTGGATCTCCTTTTATAACAGATTTTTTTGCCACTTTGATTAATGCTTTCCATCTGTCATAAATACTGTCAAAGCGACGTTGCAGCCCTTGTAACCTTTCTTTATGGAATTCTTTTCCTTTTTCTATGAGCATGCGAGGCCTTTCACTTCTACGTTGCTCTATTTGCACTGTTTGCTCTAAAGATCTTTCATCCAGTTGCCTTGCAGCTTGTTCTGCACTGGGAACTTCAATTTCTGTCTCATTTGTGTCTGACAATTTGTTTTTCTTGTAATGCACTTATTTGTTGATGCAAAATCTCCTTTTAACTTGACTTGAGTAATGAATTGTGAACTTGGGTGCATTAATTCCCTTCTTGCTAACTTGTGATGCTGTTGTTGTCAGGCTTAACACGGTTCCTTATTGTTTCTCCCTCCTTGTGTCATCTTTCCAAACATGAACTTTAATGTCTGGCTTCTGGACGTCTTTATGAAGGAGCAACTGTGAGCCTGTGTGTCCATTAACATTTGCAGCAGCTTGGTCCTTGGTGCATTGGCACGATGTCACCACCAGGGGGCCCGGAATCATGCAGGTCCGAGTTCGACTATCACTTCTACCTCTTCTTAAAGTCTATAAAGAGTTCTTTTACTGATGGCATGAAGTTGGCTTTAATGTTAGTTGTAAGGTCTTGGGGTTGTTACAGCTTCACCTTGATCACAAACTACGCCACCGTCGAACTAAAACATAACATAAAATTCAATGAAATAGTGATCTATATAACATACAAACATACCTCGCTGGCTGACCCATGCTTTGAGGCAGAAATGAGCACTTTACAGATACTTTTAAGAAACAACTTTCTTTGAATTAAATCAGCTTCTCTTGCTTCAACTTGCCATGCTCACACATCAACATGGGCGTGCATCTCCCTCAGGTGCACCAGTGGAACCAACATGCAGTACAATATTTCCTACATGAGAATTTTCACAATAAATGACCTAATGGCATATGAAATATGCATAGTGCAAAACAAAATACATTAACTGAAAGTAAGGCAGTAAAAAAAATGTTTCAGACTTCTTTTAAATTTATTCTCATCATAACTTGAATCATTTGGTTTTCAGACCTTCACCCAGTCTCTTCTGACACGTGAGCTGTAATGCTGTGAAGGGAAACATTTACCAAGTGTTTATCTTCACTTTATTGTTTTTACAATAGAAATTATTTCCATGTTAAATTCCTTGTGTCTGATTTGACAACACAGACAGGTGACACAGCAGTGTAGCTGAGTTCCAGTGGTTTAGTTTAAATACACATCATCATAAATAGTTGAGCACATGCAAAGTCAGCCACCTGGAGCCTTTTTGATGACAGCATTTAAGGACCTCCCTCCAAGAACAGCCTACCTGCTGGCTGATCTAATAACTCTCCATACTCCCTCCTATATGCATCATTTTGTGCAACTCTTTCACTGAATCTGTCTGACAGAATCACAATAGCAAGAATAGTTTTTCAAAGTGGGAAATATTCCAGTTTGAGAAAATGAAAAACAGAATCAATTATCTGTTAAACTAAATTATAAGTAGCTGTAATAAAAAAGCTTTAAACTGAGGCTAATTGTTTGTCTGTAGGTGATAAATGTCATAAACTGTTTTAGTCACTGAGGTTCCATCAACAGCATCACTGCTGATGTTTTTCAGCAGCAGAGGAGATCTGTGGTGTGGTTGGCAGGGCTGGCATGTGCCTGAAGCCTGGAGGAGACGACATCAGCTGCATCACCACTGGGGGGCGCTGTTGGTGGTGGGAATATGGGAAATCCACTTCAGCATAATCAACTCCATTCATGTCATCGTTAGTCTGACATCAAACTTCAGACTCTAAATTAAATGATAAAGTTACCCTCAGGGTGTTGATGAAGCAGAAATGAACAAAATAATGAAAATATCTAAAACACTAATGCAAAACAAGTCAAGTGTAGCATAAATAATAATAATAATAATAATAATAATAATAATAATAAAAATAGTACTTTATAACAACTGAAGAATTTATTATTGGACTGTTTTGAACTAGCTGTACCTAATAAACTGGGACCAGAGAGTCCACATTGACTTTGTGCATTCACACAGTGTAAACAGTTATTACAGCAGTGGTGATGTGAGTGTGTGTGGTCTTATCTCTCCTCCTCCTCCCTCTGACCTCAGGTGTTTCCTCTCATAATTGTGGGCGGGGCATATACAGAGGATGAGGAGGAGAGTAAACTGAGCTGTTGGGCAATTTGAGGCAATTTATGCTACTCGTAATCGTGTTACTCATATTGACGAGGGTGTCCACATAATGTCTTTTGTGCAGATGTGCACTGGACTCAATATTAACACAGAGTAACATGTATTTTTGGACTGAACACAGTTACTTAGACATTTATGTGACAAACTGTTTGTCAAACATCACAGAAAATGATGATTTTCAGTGTTTTGATTCTGGTTCTGTTTTGGTTAAGTCCTAAAGTAGTCCTGATTTTGAACTGTTGTAGTCCTGTTTTAATTCCCATCAGTTCTGGGTCTGGTTGAATTGGGGTTTAGTCCTTGTGTCTTGATACAGCCCTGATTTTGTTCTGCCTTGTTGCTAGTTTAAGGTTTCCTGCATATGTGATATATATATTTTTCCAATATGAAGTTAATGTTTTTTGAACAAAACTGATGCCTCTGATAAGTACCATAATATAAATAAAGAACACCACAGATCCTATAATCTGATTTCTGTCTTTTGGTTTATTAAAAAGTGAAGCGCCACACACTAATTTGTGTCATTATCCAGATGTACATAAGCATGATTACACAGTTACACAATCATACCAAAACTCCATCCTGATAGTTTCCACTTTCTTATTTGTATCAGACATACTGAGACAATATTTGGGATAAATAACCATGAAAACAATTTATTTATTCAGTTTAGAGGTTTACACATCACATCATTATAATCATTGAGCCTGTTTCACTTCAATCATCCACTTGATGGCGCAGTAGAGCAAATGAGTCCTCACAGTGCTTCAAACCATGAGTTGACCAGTTGGATGGAAAGCTTCACTTCATCACGAGGCTTCATCTCACCATCACTAAATGCAGGCGTAGTCAGGAAGCGTTCAGTGTGTATAGTTTATTCTGCCGGCCTCCCAGGTGCAAAAAAGATTATTTACAAAGAAAATAAAAAACTGACTTAATTCAAAACAAAACAAAAATCTATATACAAAACACAAGCGGCTGAGCCAGTCTGCATGTTACCCTCACTGTAACATCTCACAGATAGCCCAGGCTCCTTCAAGCTCGGGTCCTCTACCAGAGGCCTGGGAGCTTGAGGGTCCTGCGCAGTATCTTAGCTGTTCCCAGGACTGTTCCCAGGACCGTCTGTATCTGGAAGTCCCACAGGATCTTAGCTCGGTCATTCTCCACCACCCTTGGGGGCATCTCCCATTTTGACCTCGGAACTTCCAGGCCATATTTGGCACAGATGTTCCTGTACACTATGCCGGCCACTTGGTCATGGCGTTCCATGTATGCCTTGCCTGCTAGCATCTTGCACCCTGCTGTTATGTGCTGGATTGTCTCAGGGGCATCTTTACACAGCCTGCACCTGGGGTCTTGCCTGGTGTGATAGACCCCAGCCTCTATGGATCTTGTGCTCAGAGCTTGTTCTTGTGCTGCCATGATTAGTGCCTCTGTGCTGTCTTTCAGTCCAGCTTTGTCCAGCCACAGGTAGGATTTCTGGATATCAGCCACCTCCTCTATCTGCCGGTGGTACATACCGTGCAGGGGCCTGTCCTTCCATGATGGTTCCTCGTCACCCTCCTCTTTCTTGGGTTTCTGCTGCCTGAAGTATTCACTGAGCACTCGGTCAGTTGGGGCCATCTTCCCAATGTATTCTTGGATGTTCGTTGTCTCATCCTGGACTGTGGTGCTGACACTCACCAGTCCCCGGCCCCTTCCTTCCGCTTAGCGTACAGCCTCAGGGTGCTGGACTTGGGGTGAAACCTCCATGCATGGTAAGGAGCTTTCTTGTCTTGATGTCAGTGGCTTCTATCTCCTCCTTTGGCCAGCCTATTACCCCAGCAGGGTACCTGATCACGGGCAGGGCGTAGGTGTGGATAGCCCGGATCTTGTTCTTACCATTCAGCTGACTCCTCAGGACTTGGCTGACCCTCTGCAGGTACTTGGTGGTTGCAGCTTTCCTAGCGGCCTCTTCATGGTTCCCATTCGCCTGCGGGATCCCCAGGTACTTGTAACTGTCCTCTATGTCTGCAATGTTGCCTTCTGGTAGTTCAACCCCCTCGGTTCTGACTACCTTCCCTCTCTTTGTTACCATCCGACTACACTTCTCCAGCCCGAATGACATCCCGATGTCATTGCTGTATAGCCTGGTAGTGTGGATCAGTGAATCGATGTCTCGTTCACTCTTGGCATACAGCTTGATGTCATCCATGTACAGGAGGTGGCTGACAACCGCTCCGTTCCGTAGTCGGTATCCATAGCCAGTCTTGTTAATGATCTCACTGAGGGGGTTCAGGCCTATGCAGAACAGCAGTGGGGACAGAGCATCTCCTTGGTAGATCCCTCACTTGATGGTGACTTGTGCTATAGGCTTGGAGTTGGCCTCTAGTGTTGTACGCTACATCCCCATTGAGTTCCGGATGAAGGCTCTTAGGGTCCTGTTGATCTTGTACAACTCTAGGCATTCCAGTATCCAGCTGTGGGGCATTGAGTCATAGGCCTTCTTGTAATCAATCCAGGCAGTGCACAGGTTGGTCAGCCTGGTCTTGCAGTCTCGGCTGACTGTCCTGTCTATCAGTAGCTGGTGTTCTGCGCCTCTGGTATTCTTGCCAATCCCTTTCTGTGCCCCGCTCATGTATTGACCCATGTGCCTGTTCATCTTAGCCGATATGATGCCTGACAGGAGCTTCCATGTAGTACTGAGGCAGGCTATTGGTCGGTAGGTGGATGGGACCGGTCCCTTCTTGGGGTCCTTGGGGATCCGACCTTCGGTTAGCCATTCCGGGTGTCTCTCGTCAACTAGCAGCTGGTTCATTTGTGCTGCCAGCTCGTGGAGTGCAGTTAGCTTCTTCAGCCAGTAGGCGTGAACCATGTCGGGCCCTGGTGCTGTCCAAGGCATACTGGAGACCCTTTCTTGGATATCTGCCACTGTGATGGTTACTGGACCCTGTTCAGGGAGGTCACTATGGTCTGCCCTCAGATCCACTAGCCACTGAGCATTGCCGTTATGGGTTACGTCCTTCTCCCATATGCTCTTCCAGTATTGCTCCGTCTCCAGCCTTGGTGGTGCTGTTCTCTTATTGTTCCCTTGCCACTGAGAGTACACCTTTGCTGGTTCTGTGGAGAACAGCTGGTTTATTCTCCTCCTTCTATCTCTCTGGTGTACCTGCTCAAGCGGCTGGCCAAGGCTGTGAGTCTTTGCTTGGCAGTTTCAAGGCCTCAGGTATGGACAGCTTGCTGTACTTCTTAGGCACCTTCTTCATTGTGCCTTTCTGCAACCCCGATAGTTGGCTGACCTCCTCCATACTACCTTGATTTTAGCCTCTAGCCTCTTTCTCCATGGAGGGTACAACGAAGCATCTCGCTGATCACTGCTGCCAGACAGAGATCAGCTTGTTAGTCTCGCTAATCATGGCTGTAGGTATCGTCTGTAGCATCTAGCCTCTGCTAGATGATGTTAATGCAGCAGAGGGTACTTCACATAATCTTGGTAACTGCCACGGGGGTCCAGGTTTCAAGCTTGGCTATGATCCTAACTTTTAGGTCAGTTGCTCTCGCACTCAACTCTCCTATCGCACTTGGGGCTTGGTACCCAATCTCAAAATGTGTAACTTGTGTAAATATTTTTTACAAACACTAATGTTTTTTTACACACACACACAAATTCTCATCTATCATTGCACAAACATAAAATTTTCAGATATTTTGGTTTACAAGGTTACAAAACTCAGTCAACAACTACGCATTTGATTTACAAGTAAAAAATATTTATGACCAAAACAACCACATCCAAAGTGTTTTTTCATCTGTGAATTTTGCCATGATACTTCTGCTGTGCATGCACAAAGTTTCACAACACAGCTTGTAAAGAGCTGCAAACCTCTGTATACATGTACATGTAAGAACTGCGTGCATGTGTTGAGGCTACATGGTTGCCTAATATTGACCATTTCAACAATTCATTGTCTCTTCCCCTTAATTCTCTGCAACAGCATGTTTAGATGAGCTTCAGCTGATCTGCATGGACTGCTGGCTGAGCTTAACTCAGGATAATGTGTTTTAATGTTAAAGTAGAGCTTCATGTCATGTGTCATTTAAATAATCGTTCATTTGAAACCATTGTTTCAATCTGCTCTACCATGATGTAGACAGGAAGTGAAATTAAGTAGGGGTCATATTGAAGCAGGAGTATATAAACAGTGTTGTGGAGATGAAGAGAGTGACAACAGGGAACAGAGGTGATGAGGAAGTGTGGGGTAAGTATGATGTAAAGGAGGGAAATGCAGAAGTGCACAGGGTTGTTAATGGTGTGAAAATGATGGAAACGGCTGTAAACATGTTCACATGAGGGTCTATGGGGACGGACTCACTTTGGAGAAGATGGCGCCGAGTGTCATGGCACGCCGCCTCCCGGTCCCGAATGTTTCTTATTTATGCTCTTAGTGGTGTCCCTGCTAGTTTTAAAACCCACTCTGTGTTGGTTTATGAGCGACAGATGCTGCTTAATATCCGTGACTCACTACCGAAGTTTCCCAGCGCAATGAGCAATGTGGAGGACTCCCGCCGCCGCTGGTGTCGATACCGGAGGAACTGCACCGCTGCGATCCCCTTGACTCCTTCAAGCGAAAGCGCTGGATAAATGGACGAGGCGTGGAACACGCCTGGGAAGCGTGTTCGGTTAGAGCTCGCATGCGGTGGGCTTTCACCATCGGCGACCCTGGCTGTTTAGGACCTTATTCTGGCCTCAAACAGCGTTGCCTTCTTCCTGTTTACCCGACGTCATCGGAGCATGCTCACCGGACGCTGCTTTATTGGCCGCCACGCCGACGGGATGCGAGGGAAGGTGGAGTGAATATAAATAATCTACAACTGCTGCCTGCCACCACAGATGGACAGAGAATTAATTTAGCTCTCTTAAACACAAGATCGGTATCAAATAAAACTCATGTTCTTCAAGACTTTTTCGATACGTATAAATTGGATATCATGCTCCTAACCGAGACATGGCTGCTTGCTTGGGAAGTGGCACCCTTGTTAGATCTGTGCCCCACTGATGCCAGCTTTTTCAGCTCCCCAGGTTGTCTGGGAGGGAGGCGGGTAGCCTCTATCATCAAAAGCTGTTTTAAATGCAAACAGATACAAAGTCCTGGTGTTTTTACCTCATTTGAGTCCCAACTCCTGATCTTAATCTTGACATTTTGAGTAGTGTCCTTCCTTGCTTGAAGAAGCACATTATATAGTTTGGAGATTGCCTTTCTCAAGGAACTATCGTATGCTAATTTAACCAACTTAAAAATTTCAGACTCAACCGTATTTGGGTTTGGGATATTGCAATGTTTGTTAAAATAATCCCTCATTTGAACAAACCTGAAGAAGTCTACTTGTCTTAAGCCATTTCTTGTTTGTAAAGACTGGAAACTCTGTAGTGCCCCTTTATGTGTGAAGGAATAGAATGTTGTTAATCCACTCTCTATCCAGGACTGAAATCTATTATCACTTTCATTTGGTTTAAAATCTGTGTCATAAGCACACCATCTAAATACTTTTAGTATTTGTTCACTACCACATATTTTAATCACTTTATTCCATATTTTTAGAGTGTGGCTTATCCATGGTCCTTTATCTTCTAAACGGTCTGCGAATTTTTTATCCGCAATTGAGGCTTGTAGTTGAAGTTTAGGGGTTCTATTAAATTCTATGGATTTCCACTTAGCTGTCAAATTAGGATTACACCATTGCAGCAGGGGGATAACCTGAGATGCGTAATAGTAGTATTGTAAACATGGGAGCATTGCCCCCTTTGCCTTGTTTAGCTGTAACGATCTAATTTTAATTCTTGGTTTTTTCCCATGCCAAATAAAACGCGCAATCCATTTGTCCCATTCCCCGAACTGTGTTTGACTTACTTCAACCGGCAAAGTTCTAAATAAATAGAGGAGTCTTGGGAGTACGTTCATTTTCACTGCTAATATCCTTGAATTTAAATTTTAAAAAGGCACCAGATTCCACCTGTCTAAATCAAATTTTATGGCCTGTGACAAGGGACCATAATTTACTTGTGATAGATTAGAAATATTCTTAGTTAAAGTTATTCCCAAGTATTTAAGTGTTTCAGCTTCCCAATTTATATTATATTTATCTCGTAGCATTTTAGATGCTGTATAATTTAGTGTCATTACCTGTGTTTTGTTTAGGTTTAATTTATAACCAGACAGTTCTCCAAAGACAGATAGAGAAGACATCAACTCCTCAAATGATTCTTCAGGTTCCCTCAGAAAACCAAGACATCATCCGCAAACATTGCAACTTTTTGTTCTTCACCAGCAGCTACAATACCTTTAATTTTGGTATTGTTTCTTATAAACTGACCAAGAGGCTCAATATAAAGTGCAAATAAAAGTGGTGAGATTGGACAACCTTGCCTGGTCCCTCTTTCTAAGGTAAAGATTCAGATAAATCTCCATTGACTTTCACACGAGCCCTTGGTTTATCGTAAAGGGATTGTATTATTAAGATGAATTTATTATGGAAACCAAAAGTCTTCAATACCTTGTAAAGAAAAAGCCATCTGACTGAATCAAAGGCTTTCTCAGCGTCCCAGTCCCACCAACACTGCCTGGACCTTATCTCTGTTTATTTGTTCCATAACATGTAGAGAACGCCTTATGTTGTCTACTGTTTGCCTTTGTTGGATGAAACCACACTGGTCCAGGTCTATTATGTCAGGTAAAATTTTTTCTAATCTCCATGCCAGAATTGCTGTAAATAGTTTATAATCCAAATTTAATACACTAATCGGTCGATAACTGCTACATTCTGTCCCTATCTTTACCCTCTTTGGGAATGATGGAAATAACTGCTTCCTTCCACGAAGGGGTAATTTACCCTTTTGCATAATCGAATTGAATGTTTTCAATAAAATAGGAGCAAGTCCTCTTTAAGGTTTTTATACCACTCTGCAGTATACCCATCCGAACCCGGACTCTTGCCTACTTTTAATTTGGATATTGCCAGGTGAAGTTCTTTGGTTGTTATTGGTTGGAGTAAACTTTCATTTTGGAAATTTGTTAAAGTTGGTAATTTTAATTTGTTCAAAAATTATCCACTTTTATTTCATCCGTTGTTTGTGGTTGGGTATATAATTTTTATAGAACTCTAAGCTCTCTTGAATTTTCTCCAATTGATTTTCAATTATCTTTGTTTGTGGGTTTTTATTTTAAAATTGTACTTTCCAATCTCTGTTTACGCAGTTTGTAAGCTAAGACTTTAGAGGATTTGCTTCCTATTTCGTAATATTTCTGCTTTAAAAAAATAATTTTCTTTTGAGTTTCCTGCGTATAAATTTCATCGATTTCAACCTGTATTTTTTTAATTTCATTTTTTATCTCAGAATTACCTTTGTATCCATCTTCCGTTGTAGTTGTTTTAACTTTACCTGAAGGTTGGCTAATTTTTGCTTCTTTATCTTTTCAGATGGGAGGTCATTGAAATTATTTTCCTCTCATTACTGCCTTTAGAGTGTCCCATAATATGATTTGCGACACTTCCCCTGTATCGTTTAATTCAAGAAAATCATTTATTTCTTCTCTTAGCTTTTGTTTTAATATGGGATCGTTTAAACTGTCCTGTGGTTCTAATTATAGTCATCTATCGTCCACCTAAATATAATGATTTGTTTATCTCGGAATTCTCAGACTTCTTGACATGTTTTATTGTTCACTATGAAAGGATTCTTATAGTAGGGGACTTTAATATCCATTTGTGCTGTGAGGATAAACCCCTGGTCAAAGATTTCTTAAATATAATTGACTCCTTGAATTTCACACAACTGATGTCTGGGCCAACACGTATGGGCCACACCCTAGATCTTGTCTTAGGTTATGGACTGAATATATCGATGACTGAAAACTGTCTTCTACCTATTTTAGACCACTCAGCAATTTTATTTGATATTCTAATCCCTAAATCTCCAGCTTTTGAGAGGGGAAAACTGCCCCTCAGATCATCTCGTTTTATTAGCCCCGAGGCATTGCTTGGAGTTAAACTACATCTACCTGAGGTGTTGGACCCATTTTTACCCAGGGGTTATGTGTGGACTCTTTGACTGTGAACTTAAATAATACACTTCTTGAGCTACTGGATTCTGTTGCTCCCGTGAAGAAGCTAAAATGTCAAAAAGAACCCCTATGCCTTGGCTAAACGAGGAGCTCTTGAATCTAAGGAGAAACTGTAGAAAGGCAGAGCGTCACTGGAGATCTTCCAGATTAGAAGTATTTCTTCGGCTTGGAAGGACTCCTGACTTCTTTCCAATCAGCGATGTCGACAGCAAAGCAAGCAAATTACTTCTCAAATCTTATCATGAGTCATAAACATAATTCAAAACTATTATTTAACACAGTATCACAACTTACAGAGAGCAAGTCAACTCTCTGCTGTTCTAACTTGATGGCTCATGATTTTCTTGTGTTTTTTTCAGTGATAGGGCGGACACACTTAGGAATCAGATTACTCCTTCCTCAGGTAGTTTGTCAGACTACTCAGATGTCTTGCCTGTTGCTGCTGATAAACTGTTCTCTGATTTTAAGGTCATTTCTCTGTCTGAATTAACCAAGGTTGTAAAAGCAGCTCGTAGTACAACCTGTTCATTGGATCCTTTACCAGCCTGGGCTATAAAAGAACTGTGGTCAGCATTAGGACCCTACATTCTGTTTCTTCTAAATATTTCATTGATGACTGGAGTCTTCCTGAATGTTATAAATCAGCTGTGGTAGTACCAATCTTGAAAAGCCTGGACTAGATGTTGACATGGTGGCAAACTATAGACCCATCTCACATCTGTCTTTCTTGTCTAAAGTCTTTGAAAAAGTGGTTTTAAGCAGCTCACTGAGCATTTGTCAACAAACAATTTGTTTGAACCATTTCAGTCTGCTTTTAGACCAAATCACTCCACAGAAACAGCTTTACTAAAAGTGGTGAATGACCTGCTGGTACATGCAGACAATGATCGCACTTCAGTTTTATTACTGCTGGACCTAAGTGCCGCATTTGACACTGTTGATCACGGCATTTTATTGGATAGGCTTGAACATTTTATTGGAATTACAGGGAATGTTTTATCATGGCTGAGATCTTACCTGTCAGGGAGGTCTCAGACTGTTAATTTTAATAATGTTCTTTCTGAGACCTGTGTGGTGAGGCATGGGGTCCCTCAGGGCTCTGTGCTTGGACCACTGCTGTTCTCTATGTACCTGCTGCCTCTTGGTGTTCTTTTACGTTCTTTTTAAAGTAACCTTTCATTGTTATGCTGACGACCTGCAGCTCTATGTTCCTCTAATAATTGGAAATTGTACTGAAATCTCTAATTTGGAATCTTGTCTATCAGCAATTAAGGGCTGGTTATCGGATAATTCCCTGTGCTTAAATACTGATAAAACAGAGTTGATGGTCATTGGACCGCCTAAATTTCAGCACTCGTCCCAAAATTTTACCCTGAGAATTGATGATAGGGTCATAACTTGTAGAGACAAAGTAAAAAATTTGGGCGTGTGGTTTGACACGGTGCTCTCTTTTGTCTCATATAAAAGAAATAACAAAACCGCCTTTTATCACTTGAGGAACATAGCTAGAATTAGACAAGTTTTGTCAAACGATACTGCAGAGATTCTTGTTCATGCATTTGTGTCCTCACGCATTGATTACTGTAATGCTCTTTTCTCAGGGCTACCAAAGAAAAGTTTTAAAGGTCTACAGATGGTGCAAAAACGCAGCTGCTCGTATTTTAACAAGAACTGGAAAATTCGAACATATTAGCCCTGTTTTATACTCTCTTCATTGGCTACCTTGTCCGGTTCGAGCTGATTTTAAAGTCCTGTTGCTCACTTACAAGGCTTTAAATGGATTAGCATCTTCATATCTCTCTGACCTTTACACGGTATATTCCATCCCGTGCTCTCCGATCTCAGGACTCTGGTCTTTTAAAAGTTCCTAAAGCCAGGAAAAAGAAAATTGGAGAGCGTGCTTTTTCTTTTCGTGCCCGGTTTTGTGGAATAACCTCCCTCAAGATATTAGGCAGGCATGCTCTGTTGAGGTTTTTAAAGCTAAGCTGAAGACACACTTGTTTACCTTATCCTACATGTCTTAACTCTATGGCTTTTAGGTTTTAAATGTTTTCTTCTTTTTATTTTGTTCTTAATTTCTCTTTTTATTTCTGTTCTTAACTTGTACTGTGTCTCCTATCTGTATTGTTATGTATTACTTTTAAACCCTTTTAATTTCAAACAGTTGTACAGCACTTTGCTTGAAGGTGCTTTTATAAATAAAGTTATT